>NW_023997314.1:0-23554 GCF_015586225.1 Lucilia sericata | reverse complement strand
ATAAATAATAACTGTGTATGTATGCAGAAAATAACTGCTATTTTTACTGTCATTTTCAATAATTAACACATCGAAGAAGGACTGTGGACTGAGTTGGTATAAATTAGAAATGGAAAAATTGTTTAAAATTCGATTTCTTAGCAGTATAATACCAATACAAAATAATAACTTAAATCAGAAGTTTTGGTAATTTGTTAAGGTGTTTCTACAATTGATTTTCTATATCTAATATAATATGCCTTACATTACTTAAGTAGTTCTATGTAATGTAAATGGTGTATAGTGTAGCTTATAAAGTGTGTAAATTAATAAAATTTGCTAAAGCAAAGTTTTTTTTCGGAAAATGTTTAAATCTTAAAAGATTCACTATTAATTAATTTTAGTTAACTTAAGACCTTCCTTGCAATACTTGTAAATATATAAAATTTTCTGTTAATTTTTTTCGGCGGATGAAAGGTCGCTTGATTTTGGTAGGTTATATTTTATTTTAGCAGATTTTGTTCGTTTTGGGTGTTTTATTTGCTTTAAAACATTTTTTCCAACTATCCTTCCATTTTTTTTTCTTATTTTATGCAATTGAATGAATGACTGCCGACTGATTCATGGTGTCTATGTGATTTTGACTTGTCATGTTGTTAAGTTTTTCGTTTGGCGATGATGCAGTTAATGGTGTCTTTTGTTTCGCTGTTTCGTTATGTATTCAAAATTATTTTTAAATGTCAGCCTTAAATTTATGTTTATATGTCGTGATTTGTATAATTTGTTCACTCATATTAGTTCAGCTGTTATGATTTGTTTAATTATATACAAAATGATTTAATAATGTTATTACTTTAGTTATGAGGTTTTTGGGTGTTATTATCACTGAGCTTATCTGTGAAATAATTATGAAGGTTTAATATTTAATTATGGTTTAAATCAGGTGTTTATTACGATGACATAATTTTGTTAAAATACGAAAAGTTATTTATCAAAAAGTGAAAAAAAAACGCACCAAACGAAAAAGTTATTGACTAGCCTATATGCTAGACTATAGACTAGACTATAGAATAGACTATAGACTAGACTATAGACTAGACTATAGATTAGACTACAGACTAGACTATAGACTAGAATAGACTTGAATATAGACTTGAGTATAGACTAGACTAAAGACTATACTATAGACTACACACTAAACTAGATTATAGACTAGAGTATAGATTAGACTATAGACTAGACTATAGACTAGACTATATACTTGACTATAGACTAGGGTATAGAAGAGAATCGACTATAGAAAATACTATGTAATAGACTATAGATTAGACTATAGACTAGACTATAGATTAGACTATAGACCGGACTATAGACTAGAATATAGACTATACTAAAGACTATATTATAGACTACACATTAAACTAGATTATAGACTAGACTTTAGACTAGACTATAGACTAGACTATAGACTGGACTATAGACTAGACTATAGACTAGACTACAGACTAGACTATAGACTAGACTATAGACTAGACTATAGACTAGACTATAGACTAGACTATAGATTAGACTATAGACTAGACTATAGACTAGACTATAGACTAGACTATAGACTAGACTATAGACTAGACTATAGACTAGACTATAGACTAGACTATAGACTAGACTATAGACTAGACTATAGACTAGACTATAGACTAGACTATAGACTAGACTATAGACTAGACTATAGACTAGACTATAGACTAGACTATAGACTAGACTATAGACTAGACTATAGACTAGACTATAGACTAGACTATAGACTAGACTATAGATTAGACTATAGACTAGACTATAGACTAGACTATAGACTAGACTATAGACTAGACTATAGACTAGACTATAGACTAGACTATAGACTAGACTATAGACTAGACTATAGACTAGACTATAGACTAGACTATAGGCTAGACTATAGACTAGACTATAGACTAGACTATAGACTAGACTATAGACTAGACTATAGACTAGACTATAGACTAGACTATAGACTAGACTATAGACTAGACTATAGACTAGACTATAGACCAGACTATAGACTAGACTATAGACTAGACTATAGACTAGACTATAGGCTAGACTAGACTATAGACTAGACTATAGAATATAGACTAGACTATAGACTAGAGATAGACTAGACTATAGACTAGACTATAGACTGGACTATAGACTAGAATATAGACTATACTAAAGACTATATTATAGACTACACATTAAACTAGATTATAGACTAGACTTTAGACTAGACTATAGACTAGACTATAGACTGGACTATAGACTAGACTATAGACTAGACTACAGACTAGACTATAGACTAGACTATAGACTAGACTATAGACTAGACTATAGACTAGACTATAGACTAGACTATAGACTAGACTATAGACTAGACTATAGACTACTATAGACTAGACTACTATAGACTAGACTATAGACTAGACTATAGACTAGACTATAGACTAGACTATAGACTAGACTATAGACCAGACTATAGACTAGACTATAGACTAGACTATAGACTAGACTATAGACTAGACTATAGGCTAGACTATAGACTGGACTATAGACTAGACTATAGACTTGACTATAGACTAGACTATAGACTAGACTATAGACTAGATTATAGACTAGACTATACTAGACTATAGACTAGACTATAGACTAGACTATAGACTAGACTATAGACTAGACTATAGACTAGACTATAGACTAGACTATAGACTAGACTATAGACTAGACTAGACTAGACTATAGACTATAACTAGACTATAGACTAGACTATAGACTAGACTATAGACTAGACTATAGACTAGACTATAGACTAGACTATAGACTAGACTATAGACTAGACTATAGACTAGACTATAGACTAGACTATAGACTAGACTATAGACTAGACTATAGACTAGACTATAGACTAGACTATAGACTGACTATAGACTAGACTATAGACTAGACTATAGACTAGACTATAGACTAGACTATAGACTAGACTATAGACTAGACTATAGACTAGACATAGACTAGACTATAGACTAGACTATACTAGACTATAGACTACTATAGACTAGACTATAGACTAGACTATAGACTAGACTATAGACTAGACTATAGACTAGACTATAGACTAGACTATAGACTAGACTATAGACTAGACTATAGACTAGACTATAGACTAGACTATACTAGACTAGAATATAGACTAGAATATAGACTAGATTATAGACTAGACTATAGACTAGACTATAGACTAGACTATAGACTAAACTATAGACTAGACTATAGACTAGACTAAAGACTAGACTATAGACTAGACTATAGACTAGACTATAGACTATAGACTAGACTATAGACTTTACACATTTACTTTACATTTAACCCAAAAAAGCATCTAATATCCATTAATGATCTGATACTCCAATTAACTATTAACTTTTTTCACTTCTTCCCAACATAAAAAACCCAAAATCAATATATCAATTACACATTAACCGTCCATACGTCGTGTTATCTGAAAAATATTTATTGTTTAATTATTATGGGTCAAATCACGATTCATCATTTAAACAATTAACAAAAAATTTTACTCAAGTTGTTTATTTATTTTTTTATTTTTTGCTTTGTTAACAACATTCCTTGGAATTATTATAGTCTTTTTCATAAGTTTTAACAAACAAGTAACAATTAAATGTTGTTGCAACAAGAAACAGCAGCAAGTAGCAGCATTTAAAGACCGCCTTGTAACAGACGAAGGGAATTCCTAACAAATTCTCACATGCGCTTCGAAAAACATTTAAACAAACATTAAAAAAGTTCCACACATTCGAAACACATGCAACTAAGCAAACATACATACATGAACAACTTGCAACAGCAGCAGCAACATGCAATAATTATAACAATTTTTATGACTTTTTTAAACGAAAAATCTTTTGGAAATGCCTGCTCAAGTATAGAAGTAGAAGTACTTCTTGAGCTAGTTGGTTGCTGGTGGTACATTTGTACATGAAGTTGCTCTTTAAATTTTTTTTCTTCAAACTTCAGTAGGCTGCAACATCATCATCATCGACAATGTCGTAGTAGTCGTCATGTATGTGGTTTTGGTTGCAATGCAATCGTTGCAACAGCAGTTAAGTGAATAAACCGTAAAGGACGTTTTTAAAAGCTGACTCACGACTTTTTAGTTTTAGTCCCCATCAAAAGTGAAGAGTTAGCGATCGACTCAAGTATGTGTGTGGGTTAACATGATAATTAAAAATGGTTAAAATTCTGATATTTATATTTTGACTTTTGTAATGTAAAGCGCTTAAACTGCAAGTATGCAGGCTGGAACTACAGTGGAGTGCAAAGTTGAAGAACAAAAGTAACTAACTAACTAACTAACTAACTAACTAACTAACTAACTAACTAACTAACTAACTAACTAACTAACTAACTAACTACTAACTAACTAACTAACTAACTAACTACTAACTAACTAACTAACTAACTAACTAACTAACTAACTAACTAACACTAACTAACTAACTAACTAACTAACTAACTAACTACTAACTAACTAACTAACTAACTAACTAACTAACTAACTAACTAACTAACTAACTACTACTAACTAACTACTAACTAACTAACTAACTACTAACTAACTAACTAACTAACTAACTAACTAACTAACTAACTAACTAACTAACTAACTAACTAACTAACTAACTAACTAACTAACTAACTAACTAACTAACTAACTAACTAACTACTAACTAACTAACTACTAACTAACTAACTAACTAACTAACTAACTAACTAACTACTACTAACTAACTAACTAACTAACTAACTAACTAACTAACTAACTACTAACTAACTAACTAACTAACTAACTAACTAACTAACTAACTAACTAACTAACTAACTAACTAACTAACTAACTAACTACTAACTAACTAACTAACTAACTACTAACTAACTAACTAACTAACTAACTAACTAACTAACTAACTAACTAACTACTAACTAACTAACTAACTAACTAACTAACTACTAACTAACTAACTAACTAACTAACTAACTAACTAACTAACTAACTAACTAACTAACTAACTAACTACTAACTAACTAACTAACTAACTAACTAACTAACTAACTAACTAACTAACTAACTAACTAACTACTAACTAACTAACTAACTAACTAACTACTAACTAACTAACTAACTAACTAACTAACTAACTAACTAACTAACTAACTACTAACTAACTAACTAACTAACTAACTAACTAACTAACTAACTAACTAACTAACTAACTAACTAACTAACTAACTAACTAACACTAACTAACTAACTAACTAACTAACTAACTAACTAACTAACTACTAACTAACTAACTAACTAACTAACTAACTAACTAACTAACTACTAACTAACTAACTACTAACTAACTAACTACTAACTAACTAACTAACTAACTAACTAACTAACTAACTAACTAACTAACTAACTAACTAACTAACTAACTAACTAACTAACTAACTAACTAACTAACTAACTAACTAACTAACTAACTAACTAACTAACTAACTAACTAACTACTAACTAACTAACTAACTAACTAACTAACTAACTACTAACTAACTAACTAACTAACTAACTACTACTAACTAACTAACTAACTAACTAACTAACTAACTAACTACTAACTAACTAACTAACTAACTAACTAACTAACTAACTAACTAACTAACTAACTAACTAACTAACTAACTAACTAACTAACTAACTAACTAACTAACTACTAACTAACTAACTACTAACTAACTAACTAACTAACTAACTAACTAAACTAACTAACTAACTAACTAACTAACTAACTAACTAACTAACTAACTAACTAACTACTAACTACTAACTACTAACTAACTAACTAACTACTAACTAACTAACTAACTAACTAACTAACTAACTAACTACTAACTACCAGCTAACTAACTAACTAACTAACTAACTACTAACTAACTCACTTTAATAATGGCTACTTAATTCTGTGAAACAGGAAAATTTCCAAAAAAAAATATTAGAATATTTTTCTAGAAAAAAATTGGATCAAAGTTTTCTGAAATGTTCATAATCTGATTAAAATTACTTTCGGCAGAGTCCATAAATTTAATGATGTCCGTCTGTGCATCTTCTGCAAAACGCAGGTCGCAATATGGCCTAAGGACGAAGTTTGTTTAAGAAGTTGTCCCACAATAATTACTTTACAAATCACGTTATATCACAAATATCTTTTTATCACCTTTTTACCCCCCACTGTCTGTTACATTTACAGCAAAGAATTTCTGAAGATGGCTTCTATGCAATACAGGGAAAAAAAAAGTACACTTATCATTTCACAACAAAATAAAGTAAAACAAAGTCAAGCTAAAACTAAAGCAACTGCAAAGATAGTGAATCATTTTTTCTGGTTGACTTTTCATTTTCGAATGACAAGCGTAGAGAAGGTCTTCTCAGAAGTCATTGACAATAATCAGTCGACAAACCATTTCAAATTGCAGGCAGCCAGGAACACAACATACAGTAAAACAATCAGCCAACAAAAATTGGACCACCAATTGTGCTCGTATGATTTAAACAAGAAAAAAAGAGAACCAAACGAATAAGAAATCTTAACTGAAATTAAGTGACTTCAACGCTTTTGATTTCTGCTTTTAACCCTTTATCTAGAAAATTTAATCATTTAACCATATGTTATCCTGACACTTCTCTTAAGATTTAAATTATTTTTTCTTTAAGTTTACTGTTACAAGTCATTGGTTGTTGGTTGTATTCCTTCTGTACAATTGCTAATCTTCAACGATAATGGCTGGAAATGAAGAATATTTACTAGAAACTCTGTTTAAAGAAAAAGGTGATACTTTCACTTTGATAAACTTATTATCATTAACAAAAACTAAAAGTAAAAAAAAAAACAAAGATCTTAAAACAACAACAGTTAGTAACTGACACTAACTACTTAATGACACATGCTATATGTATGTATGTGTTTGTCTGCCTATCGGTCTCTCCGTCCGTGTTTGTCTTTCTTTCTATTTTTCTATACAATTTTCATTAGAAAATTCATAGTTTCGTTAGTATTGCTTTAACCAATTGAGTTTGGTTAGTTGGACCGTACAGCCAGCTGTTGTTATTGTTGCTTTTGTTGTTTTGCTAATGACATTAGAACCTTTCAGAGATAAACAATAGTTAAAATAAATGTGACACACACACATACACACTCATTCAATTGGTTTGTTTCAGCGGCAGAGGTCGATCTCTCTAATTAAAGTCATTTGATGGTATAAAAAGGCAAAACAACAACAACAAAACTATGTCTTATTTCATTTGAATTGAGTTTTCGAACTGTATGTGTTTTGATAGAGAGTCAGAGGTTAAAAGGAATTAATTGCGCAAAAAGCTCTAATGACACTTGACCTTGAGTTAAAAAAAAAATGAAGAAAAATGCATTTTAAAGATTTTTAAGAATAATTTAATTTAACACTATGGAACAATGAAAGAGATCAGATTTCGATTCATAAAGAACTTATTTATGTAAAATTTTATCAATTTACTTATATTTTTAAGTTATTTGTGAATGTTAACCAAACAAACTGCATCAACAGACAACATTTGTAGAAAATTTCAGAGCCCTAACTCCTTCCGTTTAGGGCCTATTGTGTTTTCAGAGGACACACAGACGAACGGACATGGCTAGAATTCAATAAGATCACAGAATATATACATACATATATTGTTCTATAGTTTCGTTATGTGGCAACCAATATATAATATTTTTTAGTTTTATGCGAAAAAGTTGTTGTGCTAAATTTACTTAAAATGTAAATCTTACCCACCCATTTTGTTTTTTTGAAAATTCAAAAATCTATATGTGTAGCACACAATAAAGTGAATAGAGAATTCTCTCCCCTTAATTTAGTTCGGCCCTCAATGCTTCGAATGTATCTATCTATCTATCTATCTATCTATCTATCTATCTATCTATCTAGCTATCTATCTATCTATCTATCTATCTATCCTATCTATCTATCTACTATCTATCTATCTATCTATCTATCTATCTATCTATCTATCTATCTATCTATCTATCTATCTAGTCTATCTATCTATCTATCTATCTATCTATCTATCTATCTATCTATCTATCTATCTATCTATCTATCTATCTATCTATCTATCTATCTATCTATCTATCTATCTATCTATCTATCTATCTATCTATCTATCTATCTATCTATCTATCTATCTATCTATCTATCTATCTATCTATCTATCTATCTATCTATCTATCTATCTATCTATCTATCTATCTATCTATCTATCTATCTATCTATCTATCTATCTATCTATCTATCTATCTATCTATCTATCTATCTATCTATCTATCTATCTATCTATCTATCTATCTATCTATCTATCTATCTATCTATCTATCTATCTATCTATCTATCTATCTATCTATCTATCTATCGATCTATCTATCTATCTATCTATCTATCTATCTATCTATCTATCTATCTATCTATCTATCTATCTATCTATCTATCTATCTATCTATCTATCTATCTATCTATCTATCTATCTATCTATCTATCTATCTATCTATCTATCTATCTATCTATCTATCTATCTATCTATCTATCTATCTATCTATCTATCTATCTATCTATCTATCTATCTATCTATCTATCTATCTATCTATCTATCTATCTATCTATCTATCTATCTATCTATCTATCTATCTATCTATCTATCTATCTATCTATCTATCTATCTATCTATCTATCTATCTATCTATCTATCTATCTATCTATCTATCTATCTATCTTCTATCTATCTATATCTATCTATCTATCTATCTATCTATCTATCTATCTATCTATCTATCTATCTATCTATCTATCTATCTATCTATCTATCTATCTATCTATCTATCTATCTATCTATCATCTATCTATCTATCTATCTATCTATCTATCTATCTATCTATCTATCTATCTATCTATCTATCTATCTATCTATCTATCTATCTATCTATCTATCTATCTATCTATCTATCTATCTATCTATCTATCTATCTATCTATCTATCTATCTATCTATCTATCTATCTATCTATCTATCTATCTATCTATCTATCTATCTATCTATCTATCTATCTATCTATCTTCTTTAAAGCGAAACAATTCCTTAATATTTCTGCTCTTTCTCTCATTTGATAATTTCTGTGCAACAAAACTCACAAGTGTTTTTGTATGTGTGCGAACTGGCAGCCGATAATGATTGTCAATATGTCAAAGTTAACCAAAGACGAGCAAGCCTAGTTAAACAAACGTTTAACTAACCGAACCGAAAATGTAAACAATAACCATAACAACTATCCTACTCTAACACACAGAAGAAGATGAAACATCAACAGGGGGAAATATTAAATAGAGTGTGACAAAACTAAAACACAGCCAGCAAAAGATCTTTTTTTTTAATAATAAAAGATAATACACTAGTTCTTATATAACAATTTCTTTAACTAAAAGTTAAAGCTGTCATCAAGTGAATTATTTAACTGCTTAACCGAGTGTATCGTTTGTACTATCATTATTATCGTTTGTCATCTCTAGGTTGGTCGTTTTCTTAAGGTTTTTGTTGTATATTGTGAAAAAAAGAAGAAATAATTTCGGTAGATTCTGTTTTATTTTCTTTTCTTTTGTTTAAAATAATGTTTGTTAAGAAGGTTGTGTGTGTGTTTGTTTATTGTTTTAGTTGTTGTAACCATTGCCATTTACAACTCATTTTGACATATCTGATTGTCACCTTAAGTGGCGTTGTGTCCATTTATTGTATAGATTTCAAACTATTTTATTTTCTTTAACCACTTACACTCTGACCAGTAGGGTATATGCTTTAGACTCGTTTTATTTATTTTCAATACAAAAGAATTATTTTTCTTTTAACTTTTTTTCTTTTTGGTTAATAAAGTGTTGACAGAAAAAGGGTTTTCCTTTTCTTTTATATCTTTCAAATTGGTTTTTGTGTTCTAATGAGCAAAATTTACGAGGGGTGCTCGTTCACCTGTCATGTGTATTTTTGTTATTTAAGACCTTTAACTAAAAAAAATAACGCTGAGAAGTAGTTTTTGTTTGTGTTATTTTTTGGGAAAGTTGTTGATGCTGGTTGTAGACCTAAAGATATTTTCCAAATTAAGTGATAGATTTTTATTAAGAGATAATGGTTTCTTTTGTATTAACATTTTCGTTTTCTTTTGTAAATCAATTTAAATAAATTTTAAAGATAATTTCGATTTTATTGCAAGGTTTTCGAAGAAGTCTATGTTTTATTGTTTATATATAAAAGAAAGTTTAATAGAAATTTAACTTTTTTCACATATTCGTGAGAAACTTGAATTTTCTACAGCAAATTACTTTTTAAATATACCGTTTCGTTATTAAAGTTTACTGTTCCATATTCCAGACCATAGACAGTTCTATATCCAGACTATAGACTGTTCTGTAGTTCAGACTATAGAATGTTCTACATTCCAGTCTATAGACTGTTCCATGGTGCAGACTATAAACTGTTCTATAGTCCAGACAACAGACTGTTCTATAGTAGACTTATCTCTATTTCTGACTATAGACTATTCTATGGTCCAGTATATTGATTGTTCTATAGCCCAGACTATAGACTGTTCCATAGTCCAGATTATGAATTGTTCTATAGTCCAGACTATATACTGTTCTATAGTCCAGACTATAGACTGTTCTATAGTCCAGAATATAGACTATTCTATAGTCTAGACTATAGACTATTCTATAGTCCAGACTATAGACTGTTCTATAGTCCAGACTATGGACTTTTCTATAGTCCAGACAATAGACTGTTCTATAGTCAAAGCTACAGACTGTTCTATAGTCCAAGCTATAGACTGTTCTATGGTCCAGACAATAGACTGTTCTATAGTAGACTGTTCTCTATTTTTGACTATAGAATATTCTATAGTCCAGTATATTGACTGTTCTATAGCCCAGAATATAGACTGTTCTATAGTCCAGATTATGAACTGTTCTATAGTCCAGATTATGAACTGTTCTATAGTCCAGACTATAGATTATTTTATAGTCCTAACTATAGACAGTTTTACATTCCGGACTGTAGCCTGTTCTATAGTCTAGACTATAGACTGTTTTATAGTCCAGACTATAGACTAATCTATAGTCCAGACTATAGACTAATCTAGTCAGACTATAGACTAATCTATAGTCCAGACTATAGACTAATCTATAGTCCAGACTATAGACTAATCTATAGTCCAGACTATAGACTAATCTATAGTCCAGACTATAGACTAATCTATAGTCCAGACTATAGACTGTTCTATAGTCCAGACTATAGACTGTTCTATAGTCCAGACTATAGACTGTTCTATAGTCCAGACTATAGACTGTTCTATAGTCCAGACTATAGACTGTTCTATAGTCCAGACTATAGACTGTTCTATAGTCCAGACTATAGACTGTTCTATAGTCCAGACTATAGACTGTTCTATAGTCC
Organism: Lucilia sericata; assembly: GCF_015586225.1. Classification (NCBI taxonomy): domain Eukaryota; kingdom Metazoa; phylum Arthropoda; class Insecta; order Diptera; family Calliphoridae; genus Lucilia; species Lucilia sericata. The sequence goes on along the minus strand of NW_023997314.1, from coordinate 11,938 downwards.
AGACTATAGACTATTTTATATTCCAGACTAGTAGCCTTTACTATAGTCCTAGACTGATAGACTGTTCTATAGTCCAGACTATAGACTAATCTTATAGTCCAGACTATAGACTAATCTATAGTCCAGACTATAGACTAATCTATAGTCCAGACTATAGACTAATCTATAGTCCAGACTATAGACTAATCTATAGTCCAGACTATAGACTAATCTATAGTCCAGACTATAGACTGTTCTATAGTCCAGACTATAGACTGTTCTATAGTCCAGACTATAGACTGTTCTATAGTCCAGACTATAGACTGTTCTATAGTCCAGACTATAGACTGTTCTATAGTCCAGACTATAGACTGTTCTATAGTCCAGACTATAGACTATTCTATAGTCCAGACTATAGACTATTCTATAGTCCAGACTATAGACTATTCTATAGTCCAGACTATAGACTATTCTATAGTCCAGACTATAGACTATTCTATAGTCCAGACTATAGACTATTCTATAGTCCAGACTATAGACTATTCTATAGTCCAGACTATAGACTGTTCTATAGTCCAGACTATAGACTGTTCTATAGTCCAGACTATAGACTATTTTATATTCCTAACTATAGACAGTTTTACATTCCAGACTGTAGCCTGTTCTATAGTCTAGACTATAGACTGTTTTATAGTCCAGACTATAGACTAATCTATAGTCCAGACTATAGACTAATCTATAGTCCAGACTATAGACTAATCTATAGTCCAGACTATAGACTAATCTATAGTCCAGACTATAGACTGTTCTATAGTCCAGACTATAGGCTGTTCTATAGTCCAGACTATAGACTGTTCTATAGTCCAGACTATAGACTGTTCTATAGTCCAGACTATAGACTGTTCTATAGTCCAGACTATAGACTGTTCTATAGTCCAGACTATAGACTATTCTATAGTCCAGACTATAGACTATTCTATAGTCCAGACTATAGACTATTGTATAGTCCAGACTATAGACTATTCTATAGTCCAGACTATAGACTATTCTATAGTCCAGACTATAGACTATTCTATAGTCCAGACTATAGACTATTCTATAGTCCAGACTATAGACTATTCTATAGTCCAGACTATAGACTATTCTATAGTCCAGACTATAGACTATTCTATACTCCAGACTATAGACTATTCTATAGTCCAGACTATAAACTATTCTATAGTCCAGACTATAGACTATTGTATAGTCCAGACTATAAAGTATTCTATAGTCCAGACTATAAACTATTCTATAGTCCAGACTATAGACTATTCTATAGTCCAGACTATTGACTATTCTATAATCCAGACTATAGATATTCTATAATCCAGACTATAGATATTCTATAGTCCAGACTATAGACTATTCTATAGTCCAGACTGTAGACTATTCTATAGTCCAGACTATAGACTATTCTATAGTCCAGACTATAGACTATTCTATAGTCCAGACTATAGACTATTCTATAGTCCAGACTATAGACTATTCTATAGTCCAGAATATAAACTATTCTATAGTCCAGACTATAGACTATTGTATAGTCCAGACTATAAAGTATTCTATAGTCCAGACTATAAACTATTCTATAGTCCAGACTATAGACTATTCTATAGTCCAGACTATTGACTATTCTATAATCCAGACTATAGATATTCTATAATCCAGACTATAGATATTCTATAGTCCAGACTATAGACTATTCTATAGTCCAGACTGTAGACTATTCTATAGTCCAGACTATAGACTATCTAGACTATAGACTGTCTATAGTCCAGACTATAGACTGTTCTATAGTCCAGACTATAGAATGTTCTATAGTCCGGACTATATACTGTTCTATAGTCCAGACTATAGACTAATCTATAGTCCAGACTATAGACTAATCTATAGTCCAGACTATAGACTAATCTATAGTCCAGACTATAGACTGTTCTATAGTCCAGACTATAGACTGTTCTATAGTCCAGACTATAGACTGTTCTATAGTCCAGACTATAGACTGTTCTATAGTCCAGACTATAGACTGTTCTATAGTCCAGACTATAGACTATTCTATAGTCCAGACTATAGACTATTCTATAGTCCAGACTATAGACTATTCTATAGTCCAGACTATAGACTATTCTATAGTCCAGACTATAGACTATTCTATAGTCCAGACTATAGACTATTCTATAGTCCAGACTATAGACTATTCTATAGTCCAGACTATAGACTATTCTATAGTCCAGACTATAGACTATTCTATAGTCCAGACTATAGACTATTCTATAGTCCAGACTATAAACTATTCTATAGTCCAGACTATAGACTATTGTATAGTCCAGACTATAAAGTATTCTATAGTCCAGACTATAAACTATTCTATAGTCCAGACTATAGACTATTCTATAGTCCAGACTATTGACTATTCTATAATCCAGACTATAGATATTCTATAATCCAGACTATAGATATTCTATAGTCCAGACTATAGACTATTCTATAGTCCAGACTATAGACTATTCTATAGTCCAGACTGTAGACTATTCTATAGTCCAGACTATAGACTATCTAGACTATAGACTGTTCTATAGTCCAGACTATAGACTGTTCTATAGTCCAGACTATAGAATGTTCTATAGTCCGGACTATATACTGTTCTATAGTCCAGACTATAGACTGTTCTATAGTCCAGACTATAGAATGTTCTATAGTCCGGACTATATACTGTTCTATAGTCCGGACTATATACTGTTCTATAGTCCAGACTATAGACTGTTCTATAGTCCAGACTATAGACTGTTCTATAGTCCAGACTATAGACTGTTCTATAGTCCAGACTATTGACTGTTCTATAGTCCAGACTATAGACAGTTCTATAGTCTAGACTATAGACTGTTCTATAGTCCAGACTATGGACTGTTCTATACTCGAGACTATAGTATATTCTATAGTCGAGTCTATAGACTGTTCTATAGTCCACACTATAGGCTGTTCTATAGTCCAGACTACAAACTGTTCTATATTCCAGAATATATACTGTTCTATAGTGCAGACCGTTCTATAGTCCAGACTATAGACTGTTCTCTAGTTCAGACTATAGATTATTCTATAGTCCAGACTATAAATAGACTGTTCTATAGTCCAGATTATAGACTTTTCCATAGTCCAGACTATAGTGTTTTATAGCCCAGGCTATAGACTGTTCTATAGTCCAAACTTTGGAATGTTATATAGTCCACACTGTGGACTGTTCTATATTCCAGACTATAGACTGTTCTATAGTCTGGATTGTTTCGGATGTTTTTGTTGAACTTTATGTTTAAAAGAAAACCACCCAAAATATAATTTAATAATTTACCAACATTTCATTTTTCATTAGTTTCCCAAAAAAAAAAAACATTCATTAAATTTAATAAATTTCAATTGATTATTACAACAAAAAGGTGTGAATCAATATTGTAAAGAAACAAGAAAAAACTCACGCATAATTCTCATTATTATTATACCAGCTTATAACCCCTTTATTTCCACAAAATACAATTTCCAACTATTTAACTGTAAACTACAGAGAAAAAAAAATAATAATTGAAAATTATAAACAAAATAAAAAAAGAAAATAATTTAAAACACGAAATCAACATCAAAATAACATGAGTTGCACTTTACAATATCATTTGTTACACAAAAAAAAGTTCTCATAATGATGATACTGCTGATCTGTTGTTTTATGAAAGAAGTTGCTCTAAAAAACAAGAAGAAGAACTGTCTGTAACAAGCCGTAACTAAAAATGACCAATAATCATGCGTAATATGGGTTATGACTTGAAATTTCGAATTTAGTTTTATGAAACACGTTTGTTATTGCTTCTTTTTTTTGTAAATTTAATTTTGTTTTCTTTATAAAATGTTGTGTTCTGATTTTTATTGCTTTTCAATTAAAGTTGGTTTCTTTAACACGATTTCGCTAGAAAATTGTTTTTATTTTTTCACTTTGAGAGGGGTATATGTAGAATATGGTTTGGAAAGAAATTTTATTATAATGAGTTGTTAATTTTTTTTATATAATATTTTGTTAATGATGAGAAATTCAATCTTTACCATGATTTTCTTTTAATATAAAATTTAATTAAATTTTTCTTTAATTTAATTTTTTACAGGTAAGCTTTCTTTTTGATTAGATGGAAATCTAATTAGCCTACTTTGCAAAGTGGAGAAATTAAAATATTTAAACAGGTGAATATTTAATAATATTTTATTTATTTTATTAATATAAGAAAAAGCTTTTAACCATATTCAGTAAGATATTTACTGATGTTAGAAAAAGTTTTTATTAACTTTTTTTAAAAAAGTATTTCATAGATAAAGTTCGAAGAAAAAGCTTTTTAGAACTGTTTTAATAAAAGCTTTTTGAAGTTTTTTTTATTGATTTTTTTTTTAGCTTTTTTTAAATAAGAATTGTTTTAAGCTTTTACAAACATTTCAGCTTTTTTTAAATCACTTTTATTTTTTTGATTTTTTTTAAAAGCTTTTATTAACTTTTTAGCTTTTTTTAATAAATCAGTTTTCCTTTTTTTGATTTTTAAGCTTTAACTAACTTCTTAGCTTTTATTAAAAAATCGCTTTTTATTTTTTTTTATTAAAAAAACTTTTATTAACTTTTTAGCTTTTTTTTAATAACTTTACAAAAAAACTTTTTTTATTAACTTTACAAAAAGTCTTTTTTAAATTAAACTTTTCTGTCTTTTTTACACTTTTTTGAAGAAAAGCTATTTGAAAAAATTATTTTTATATATTTGGGAGTAAAAGTCTTTTATTTGACAAAAAGCTTTCTTTTAGTAAGAAAAAGCTTTTATTGACTTTCTTACTTTTTGAGCATATTTTACAAAAAAAATTTTAATAGTTTTTTAAGTTTTTTAAACAAAAAGTAATTTAAACTTTTTTTAAGAAAAAGCTTTTATTAACGCTTTAAAAATCTTTTTTGCAAAAAGGGCTTTTTAACTATTTTGAAGAAATAGATTTTTAAACTTCTTTGAAAAACATGAATTTTTTATATTTTTTAAGAAAAAGCTTTTACTAACTTTTTAAAAAGAGCTTTTTGCAAATTTAAAACTTTTTTGAAGCATACGTTGTTTAGCTTTTTGATAGAAAAAGCTTTTTAAGAAGACGCTTAAAAAAGTTTTTCAACGCTATTAAATTAAACTTTTCTTTAAAAAAGCTTTTTATATTATTTTTGAAGAAAACGTTGTTTAGCTTTTTGGGAGAAAAAGCTTTTAAAGAAGATACTTAAAAAAGCTTTTCCAACTTTTTTTATATGAAACTTTTATCATTTTTTCTTAACTTTTTTTTGTAGAAAAAGCTTTTGTTCAGTTTAAATAAAAAGTTTTTTAAACTTTTTTTATGATTTTTAAGCTTTAATTTCTATTTTATAAAAAGGGCTTTTTAGTAATTTTGGAGAAATAGCTTTTTTAAGCTTCTTTCAAGAAAATGTTTATTTTAGATTTTTTTAAGAATAAGCTTTTACTGTTTTTTAAAAGCTTTTTGACCTTTTTTGTTTTAGTTTATTAACTTTTTTAAAAGAAGTTTTTTACTTTTTTAAATAAAGCTTTTTTTGTCTTTTTGAAAAAAAATTTTTTTAGCTTTTTGAAGAAAAAGTTGTTTTAACTATTTTAGCTTCTTGAGAAAAACCCTTTCTTTTTATTCTTTTTAGAAGAAGCTTTTTTGAAATCAGATTTTATTTGTTTTGGAGAAAAACTTTTGATAACAGAGCTTTCTTATTTTATTTGTTTAGCATTTAATTTATATTTTTTATTTAATATATTTTTTTAGAAAAAGCTCTTATTATTTAAAAAAAGCTTTTTTGCAGAATTTTTTTTTTATTTTGTTTTTGAAGATACAGTTTGTTTAGCATTTAATTTATATTTTAATTTCTTTTAAGAAAAAGCCCTTATTATTTAAAAAAAGCTTTTTAAACCTTTTTTTATTTTTTTTTTTTCAAAAAAAGGTTTTTACTTTTTGAGGCTTTTTTATCTTTTTGAAGAAAAGCTTTTTTAAAATTTTATAAAAAGATTTGTTAACTTTTTGTCTATTTATCTATAAAGCTGTTTTAACTATTTAAGCTTTTTTGGAGAAAAAGCTTTTGTTAGATTTTTGCAATAAGGAAAATATTGTATAGTGTTTTTCAGATAATGCTTTTTAGAAGATTAAACTTCCTTAACTTTTTTTGAAGATAAAGCTTTTTAAGCATTTTTAAGGTAAATACTTTAAGAAAAATTGTATTTTCTGAAGAAAAAGCTTTCTGTTAAACATAAAATGTTAAAAATAATCATAAAAATTAATTCCCTTAAACATTTAAAAAAACATTTAACATTCAATAAGTAAATAATTTCAACTATTTTTTTTTACCCTTCATTTTACTTCAGTAGTTTAAATAATGCATTTATTCCATAACTAAATTTCCTATGAATTTTCCTATTGAAAAAAAGTTTTTACAAAACTTTATTTACGTTTTTTTTTTTCATCTTCTACTCTTGGACATTTATTATTAAACAATTTCATATTCTTTACTTTAGCGATGCAGTTTCTTTCGAACGATTTTCATTAGGTAATTCATATTAAACCGAAACCAATTACATTTACGATACAATAAACTTAATTCTGAACGCTTCAAAGTAATTATCACTTGCTTTTGTTTTATTTTCAATGTTTTTTCTCAATATTTGCCGGCATAAACTACAGTAAAGGCAACTAAAATACATACATTCACATGTATAGTTTTTGTAAACCTAAAGCAAGTGTTTTTGTTTCTTTTTTTACATTGATGGTGGTTCAATAAAATCATTGTAAGCCACTAATGCAAAGACATAAAAGCCTGACTTTAAACTTTTGCTGAAGTCAAAAATTTGCTAAGAAAACTTTAGAAGGGAGTTCGTACTAACCAAGTTTTATATGGTATGTTCTGAATAACTAACTAAAAATTGACTGTCTATCTTTGCAGTGTTTTAGTGTTATTATTCTTGTTGTATGTATATATTTTTGTGTGTGTGTTTTTAGTTTAGTTTACGGCCCTTCTAACAATACGTAGCAGTAGTCTTGCTTAAGAAATCTGTATAATTTTTCCGGCTTTTATTTGCACTTTTTCCTTAACAAAAAATTTTTTAATTTTTCTTTCCTGCGGATCTCTCACTCATTTTAACACTACTTTGGTTGAGATTTTTCTTCTAAAGGTTCTTGCTTAGTTGTTGGTACTTGTAGTAGGGTGTTAAGTAACATGCATGTTATAGAGGTTATTTTTTGTTATTTGTTGTTTGGAAAAAAGCGGGGGTAAAATTTAAAAGAATATTGCAAACTTTTATCAAAGCTCCTAAAAAGAGGTTTTATTAAAATTGTAAAATAAATCATCTATTCAGATTTTAGTGGGTAAAAATGTGATATTAAAGAGAAAAGCTTTTTCAGAACAAACTTGAAAAGCTTTAATTTGATTGAAGTTTTCAAGGCTTCTATCTATCCATCCATCCTCCATCCTATATATAATCTATCTATCTATCTATCTATCTATCTATCTATCTACTTCTATCTATTCTATCTATTCTATCTATCTAGCTACTCTATCTATCTAGCTATCGACTATCTATCTATCTATCTATCTATCTATCTATCTATCTATCTATCTATCTATCTATCTATCTATCTATCTATCTATCTATCTATCTATCTATCTATCTATCTATCTATCTATCTATCTATCTTCTATCTATCTATCTATCTATCTAATACTATCTATCTATCTATCTATCTTCTATCTATCTATCTATCTATCTATCTATCTATCTATCTATCTATCTATCTATCTATCTATCTATCATCTATCTATCTATCTATCTATCTATCTATCTATCTATCTATCTAGCTATCTATCTATCTATCTATCTATCTATCTATCTATCTATCTATCTATCTATCTATCTATCTACTATCTATCTATCTATCTATCTATCTATCACTATCTATCTATCTATCATCTATCTATCTATCTATCTATCTATCTATCTATCTATCTATCTATCTATCTATCTATCTATCTATCGATCTATCTATCTATCTACTCTATCTATCTATCTATCTATCTATCTATCTATCTATCTATCTATCTATCTATCTATCTATCTATCTATCTATCTATCTATCTATCTATCTACTATATCCTATCTATCTATACTATCTATCTATCTATTCTATCTATCTATCTATCTATCTATCTATCTATCTATCTATCTATCTATCTATCTATCTATCTATCTATCTATCTAATATCTATCTATCTATCTATCTATCTATCTATTATTATCTATCTATCTGTCTGTCTGTCTGTCTGTCTGTCTGTCTGTCTGTCTGTCTATCTGTCCACCTATCTATCTGTAACCTAAGCTTTCCTGGGTGCTGGAGACCTTTTCAATTCACCCACTTCATTTCAAAAGTTTTCTCACACATGATGCTGCTTAAGCTAACTCTTCAAATGTTGTTACATGTGAGGAACAGGACAATTGACTTCAAGAGTAGGTTTTCACCCCCCCACCACAGTTCCAGCAGATAGCATATGAAGAGAAAGACTAAGAAAATTGTAGTAAAAGATGATGATGCTACTCTACCATGACCGTAATGGAAATTATAATGTTGATTGGTTTTCTTAGCAAAAAAAGCTAAAAAATCCTATAAAAGTAACAAAATGAATTGTTACTTTAGCATGAAATAGTTATTTCTTCTTCTGTTTCAAGAAGCGCAAGAAGATGAGGATGTTGATGCTGCTGCTGTTGATGATGATGATATTGTTTGCTCTGCTTAAGGTCCTCAGGGATTATTTTTTTTTTGTTTTAAACATTCATCATTATAAACATACATATAAGAGTTTTTTGTAGTTTTTTTTTGGTATTTTTTTCTGTTGTATGTTGTCTATGATTGTAAAAATTTATTGTTTTGCAATTAAAATTCCAAATAAAAAAGTATCGATTGTAGTTTGTATGTTTACACCAAAGTAAAAAAAATGATTTGTATACTTATTTTAGTTTTTTGTTGTTTTTAGCAATTTTCTTCTTAATATTTTTATTATTAATTTTTTTTTTTTTTTTTTTGCAAAGGGATGTTTACAACCCAAACCTTATTTTTACACGGGAGGTGTTGATGTGATTACTGGAATCCATAAAATATGAAAGAATTTTATTAGTTTCTTTACTCAAATAAACAATTATTATTTCTCTTTGCTTCTTCTGTATATTTTTTTTATAGAATTAGGTTGCAAAAGGTTAAAACAGTAAAAGTAGAAGGAAATTATGTGTTTATTACAAGAACTAATTTCTATATAAATTCTAGGAATTTAGGGAATTGTGTATTAAATTTTTAATAAAAAATTAATTGTTTCTAAAGGAAAATATGTTTTATATTTTGTAATACGGCATTCAGAATATAGTGAGAATTTTTCATATGAAACAATTCAATATCAATTATCTAGTTGCATCTTCTTTACATATACATACATAAATATTTTTCATCAGTTGTTTTTTGATTAATCTTAAAAATTGTTTAAAAATATGGTTTATCAACAACTTACCTTAAAAGTCAGCAATTAGACATGTTGGATTTTATGCTGAAAAAGAAAGGAAAAATACCCATTATAATTTAAATGCCGATAATTTTATTTCCATTTTTTTTTGCTAAATTCTTTAAATACAAACAGTACCTCCTTAGCATTATATTTAAAGCAGTTTTCTATCTATAGCGAATTGTTCTTAGCTTTTCTAAAATTCAATAACTAATAGAGCTTTTTAAGCTCTATCAAAATAATATTATATTATTAGTATAATAAGTATCATATTATGGTTAAATATATTCCTAATATTTCGTTATACTGTTATTTTATTAATGATAATGTGATGTCTCAAGTACCTAATCATATTATAGATTCAAGTAACCATTTTATGGTTTCATGTAATCATATAATATATGTATAATAATAATCATATTATTGTTTCAAGTTACCATATTATGGATTCATATAACCATATTATGGTTTCAACTAACCATATTATGATTTTATATATTTAACGAGTTTTTTTCTTTGGAATTTTTTCGATACAGACTATTTTATATCAAGGATGTCAGGAAACCATGATGATAAAAATTTCCGCTTTACCGAATTACTCTTTATTGAAATATAATCAATCGAATTATTCTATGAATGAAAATCGATCGATATGCTATAATTTTTTTTGGGGATATCATATTCGATCAATGTTTTCGAGAAATTTTAAGTTCAAGTTCAGTTCTAGTGCAATTCCAGTTCAGTTCTAATTCAGTTGTAGTTCAGTCCTAGTTCAGTTCTAGTTTAGTTTTAGTTCAGTCTAGTTCAGTTCTAGTGCAGTTCTAGTTCAGTTCTAGTTCAGTTCTAGTTCAGTTCTAGTTCAGTTCTAGTTTCAGTTCTAGTTCAGTTCTAGTTCAGTTCTAGTTCAGTTCTAGTTCAGTTCTAGTTCAGTTCTTGTTCAGTTCTAGTTCAGTTCTAGTTAAGTTCTAGTTCAGTTCTAGTTCAGTTCTAGTTTAGTTCTAGTTTAGTTCTAGTTCTAGTTTAGTTCTAGTTTAGTTCTAGTTTAGTTTCAGTCTAGTTCATTTCTAGTCAGTTCTAGTTCATTTTTTGTTTAGTTCTAGTTTAGTTCTAGTTTAGTTCTAGTTTAGTTTAGTTCTAGTTCGGTTCTAGTTCAGTTCTAGTTCAGTTCTAGTTTAGTTCTAGTTTAGTTCTAGTTTAGTTCTAGTTCTAGTTTAGTTCAGTTCTAGTTCAGTTCTAGTTCAGTTTCTAGTTCAATTCTAGTTCAATTCTAGTTCAGTCTAGTTCAGTTCTAGTTCAGTTCTAGGTTCGGTATCCAGTTCTAGTTCAGTTCTAGTTCTAGGTTCGGTTCTAGTACAGTTCTAGTTCAGTTCTAGTTCAGTTCTAGTTCAGTTCTAGTTCAGTTCTAGTTCAGTTCTAGTTCAGTTCTAGTTCAGTTTCTAGTTCAGTTCTAGTTCAGTTCTAGTTCAGTTCTAGTTCAGTTCTAGTTCAGTTCTAGTTCACTTCTAGTTCAGTTCTAGTTCAGTACTAGTTCAGTTCTAGTTCAGTTCTAGTTCAGTTCTAGTTCAGTTCTAGTTCATTCTAGTTCAGTGCTAGTTCAGTTCTAGTTTAGTTCTAGTTCTAGTTCAGTTCCTAGTTCAGTCCTAGTTCAGTTCTAGTTCAGTTCTAGTTTCAGTTCTAGTTCAGTTCTAGTTCAGTTCTAGTTCAGTTTCTAGTTCAGTTCTAGTTCAGTTCTAGTTCAGTTCTAGTTCAGTTCTAGTTCAGTTCTAGTTCAGTTCTAGTTCAGTTCTAGTTCAGTTCTAGTTCAGTTCTAGTTCTAGTTCTGTTTCTAGTTCAGTTCTAGTTCGTTCTAGTTCAGTTCTAGTTCAGTTCTAGTTCAGTTCTAGTTCGTTCTAGTTCAGTTCTAGTTCAGTTTCTAGTTCGTTCTAGTTCAGTTTCTAGTTCAGTTCTAGTTCCGTTCTAGTTCAGTTCTAGTTCAGTTCTAGTTCAGTTCTGTTCAGGTTCTAGTTCAGTTCTAGTTCGGGTCTGTTCAGTTCTAGTTCGGTTCTAGTTCAGTTCTAGTTCATTTCTAGTTCATCTTGTTCAGTGCTAGTTTCAGTTCTAGTTCAAGTACGTTCTGGTTCCAGTTCAGTTCGTGTTCAGCTCCAGTTCGTTCTAGTTCAGTTTTATTTCAGTTCTAATTCAGTTTTGGAAAAAATGTATTCATAATTTTGTTTGTAATTTAAAAAAATATTTGATAACAAACCAACCTTCATCAAAAGGGTTTAAAAATCTAACAAGGTTAAGGGAACTTAAAATCCATATGTTACATTTACGCTTAATAGTTCTTAAAAAACAAAAACCAAC
>NW_023997313.1:0-23306 GCF_015586225.1 Lucilia sericata | reverse complement strand
TTAAAAATCTTTAAGTTATTTTACGTCTGTTTTAAAACTCATTAGTAATCTTATTTAAAAAATTCTTCTGATTTGAAGAAGCTCTTTAGAGATTTGTTAAGTCCTTTATTAGATAAATTTTAATTGGAATTTCTGGAGCTACCTTAATATTCCACTTTTATAAACTTTCTTCTGTTGTTCAAAAAGTTCACAAAATGCAAAGTTTTTTCAGCTTTTAAAACTTTGACTCTGTGTGTAGTGTAGTAGTTTAGAGCTCTGAGAAAATCATGACATCACTTCATTTTTAGAATATGATGAAGCCGACAAATTTTAATTGCCTTAGAGATGTATGTATGTGTGTGCAGCGTATGCCAAAGAGGCACAATATAGCATTTCATTTTTAATTTTAAATCTCATTTGATTTATGTATTTGTTGCTACATTTGTCTTTAGTTTAATTTAAAATTTTATTGTCTTTATCTTTTGCTCTTTTTGTACATGCACTGTTCTGCACATTGTCATATTTTGTGGTTCATAAAAATTTTTCGTTTTTACAATTTTTATGTTTGTAGTACTTCCTTAGGGCGTGTTGCCTTTCTTGTGTCTGCCTTGCAGTAAAGCTGATTAATAAAATTGTCAGTAAAGTGCAATTTTGTTGACGTTTTTCTTTTATCGTATTGTATTTTATGGTGACTGTTTTTTGATGAAATTTTTTTAATCTTCCGTTAAGTTTATAACCTTTTTTGGGGGGTTTGACATAGCTGAACTGATTGTGTATCATTAGTACAGACTAATACTGAAACCAGAAGTTAAACGAGGTAGATAATTTTAGATTATATGTTAGCAAATGATTACCATTAGTGTGTCTTTTAGAGGTTTAGTCTGGTTTCTTTAATATACTAAAACAGTTGGATAAAGACGAGTAATTTTGAATTTATACTCAGCTTATTAGTCAACATTTATACAATGCCTGGAAAATACCATATCTTACTTCTTGATTTATTTACTTTTTCTGCTTAAACAATACTATCAACTTATTGCTTATAACTTTTTAAATTTTTACTGTTTAATAATCATTTATTAATAATAAATTCAACGATAATTATAAAAATATACCGTAATACGTATTTATATTTTATTACCTGTTGAACAAGAAAATGAATAAGTTTTTGTCTGCCAAAACTGTTTACGACATCTAAAAAAAGCATTATTTGTTTTGTTTTGACTCAATAACTTATAAAGATTGGTTGGTGCTTGTTGAAACAATTAGTAGAGATTTTTGCGTTTTCCTTTTAACAAATCAAAATTTTTGAATTTTTTTATTTCTTAATAAATAGATATCCAGAAATACCCTATAATTAAATTTAATGTTCCACACGGCTTTGGTTAAAACTTAGCTTTTGCAACTCTTGGAAGAGCTTTGGAGAACATTTAAAAAAAACTTGTAAAAAAGACGGAGCTAGAACAGAAATAGAACAGAACTAGAACTGAACTAGAACTGAACTAGAACTGAACTAGAACAGAACTAGAACAGAACTAGAACGAACTAGAACAGAACTAGAACTGAACTAGAACTAGAACTGAACTAGAACTGAACTAGAACTGAACTAGAACTGAACTAGAACTGAACTAAAACTGAACTAGAACTGAACTAGAACTGAACTAGAACTGAACTAGAACTGAACTAGAACTGAACTAGAACTGAACTAGAACTGAACTAGAACTGAACTAGAACTGAACTAGAACTGAACTAGAACTGAACTAGAACTGAACTAGAACTGAACTAGAACTGAACTAGAACTGAACTAGAACTGAACTAGAACTGAACTAGAACTGAACTAGAACTGAACTAGAACTGAACTAGAACTGAACTAGAACTGAACTAGAACTGAACTAGAACTGAACTAGAACTGAACTAGAACTGAACTAGAACTGAACTAGAACTGAACTAGAAACTGAACTAGAACTGAACTAGAACTGAACTAGAACTGAACTAGAACTGAACTAGAACTGAACTAGAACTGAACTAGAACTGAACTAGAACTGAACTAGAACTGAACTAGAACGGAACTAGAACAGAACTAGAACAGAACTAGAACAGAACTAGAACAGAACTAGAACAGAACTAGAACAACTAGAACAGAACTAGAACAGAACTAGAACAGAACTAGAACAGAAACTAGAACAGAACTAGAACAGAACTAGAACAGAACTAGAACAGAACTAGAACGAACTAGAACAGAACTAGAACAGAACTAGAACAGAACTAGAACAGAACTAGAACAGAACTAGAACAGAACTAGAACAGAACTAGAACAGAACTAGAACAGAACTAGAACAGAACTAGAACAGAACTAGAACTGAACTAGAACTGAACTAGAACTGAACTAGAACTGAACTAAACTGAACTAGAACTGAACTAGAACTGAACTAGAACTGAACTAGAACTGAACTAGAACTGAACTAGAACTGAACTAGAACTGAACTAGAACTGAACCAGAACTGAACTAGAAACTGAACTAGAACGAACTAGAACTGAACTAGAACTGAACTAACTGAACTAGAACTGAACTAGAACTGAACTAGAACTGAACTAAAACTGAACTAGAACTGAACTAGAACTGAACTAGAACTAGAACTGAACTAGAACTGAACTAGAACTGAAACTAGAACTGAACTAGAACTGAACTAGAACTGAACTAGAACTGAACTAGAAACTGAACTAGAACTGAACTACTGACTAGAACTGACTGAACAGAACAGAACTAGAACTAGAACTAGAACTAGAACTAGAACTAGAAAGAGAAAAAACGAAAGAGAAAAGAAAGAACAGAGAAGAACGAGAACAGAAGAGAACAGAACGAGAACAGAACAGAAAGAACGAGAACAGAACGAGAACAGAACAGAACGAAGAGAACAGAACGAGAACAGAAAGAAAACAGAACGAGAACGAACGAACGAACGAACGAACGGACGAACGAACGAAGAAACGAACGAAAACGAACGAACGAACGAACGAACGAACGAACGAACGAACGAAACGAACGAAACGAACGAAACGAACGAACGAACTAACGAACGAACGAACGAACGAAAGAACGAACGAACGAACGAACGACGAACGAACGAACGAACGAACGAACGAAACGAACGAACGAACAACTAACGAACTAACTAACTAACTAACTAAACTAACTAACTAACTACTAACTAACTAACTAACGAACTAACTAACTAACTAACTAACTAACTAACTAACTAACTAACTAACTAACTAACTAACTAATTAACTAACTAACAAACTAACTAACTATCTAGTTGTTACTTAGCTTGTTGTTAGTCAACAGCAATCTCGACTTTTGTTCACATGACGCAAAAACCAAAATCGATTAAAGGATACATTTGTACAAGAATTCTGGGTAGAATTCATTTTTCCCCAACAAAAGTATCACTTAAGGTAATATAAATGACCAGAATGTGACCAAAAACGTCAAAAAAATTGAACATAAAGTTTTTTTCTTCCCCAATTTCCTTAACCTATATCATGTCATAGTATAGTGTTCCTTTGAAAATCTGCAAAAAGAGAGTCTCCGTTATGGTACTCTTTACTTTAAGTGTATGACCTTCAATTTGAAGTATTTGTAATACTTTCACCATGGCATAATTACTGCGTGTAATAACAGAGGGTATACAATTCGACCTTGCCGTATAGATAAATAATATTTTCATGTCGTTGTTTTATTTTTTTGGATTTGATTAGATTGGGGGAGTTCTTCATTTGTTTTTTTTTTTTTTTTTTTGTTTGTTTCATTTCTGATTAAGTTGTACGTTATCATTTTGAAATTAAATCTACTATTTGGTCTTTTTTTATATTTATAATACCAATTTGAGTAATTGACCTAGTATGACTTTTTACAAAAATTTTTAAAATTTATTGATATAATGCTGAAATTATTGTTTCGCAAAAAAATACACTTACCTTTTAATGGAGTTGTAAGGGAATTTTTAATAAATTCAAATAAATTTAATATATTTGGTTATAATTTTGAGTATTTAGTTTCCACAATATTTGCACTTTAAAATTGTTATCTTACAATTTTATTTATTTTTATAATTAAAAAAAATATTTTATATATTTTATTTTTAATTTTTGTTTAACTTTCATTTATTTTTCAAATTATTTTGTTATAATTTAGTTTATTATTTTTTGGTTTTCTTATTTTTTTATATTTTTTACAAAATATGAAATTTTTAATTTCTTTAATTTTTTCTGCTTAATTTCTTTGAAAGCAGAATACGTTGTAACAACAATATTAACCCCGACGTTATAAAATTGTACATATTATGTTTATTCAAGGAAAAGCCAACCAAGTGCTAAAAATGGTTTTATTATCTTCTTTTTTTCTTTAATTAAATTGCAAATAAAAATATCGCTGACCAACAAACACTTTCATAAATTATTCCACATTTTATTTCGTCCAAGACGACCAACACGAAGAAAAAATCCCGTAGAGTCAATTTGACGCCAAAAATATTTTCAAAAAATATATAAACGTTATTAACATCAACATAAAAACGTTAAGAAAATATAAAAAACACACTAAACGCCTGCCACACTTATGATTCAAATATACACATTAAATTTGTAATTATTATTTTTTTTTTTTTAATTTATGATTCTACATTTAAATCATTTTATTTACTTCACAAATATATCTTTTATTTTCTTTTTAATTCATATTTAGTCGCGTGTTATTCTTAACGCGAGTTACCCGGTCTTTTTTTAACGTAATTTTACGATTTCTAACAATAAAACCTCATATATTGTTTAAAGAGAAAAAACCAACGTCCGTTTGCTTAAAACAGTAACAACTGTTTTGTTCATTTCAAAATTTCCTAGACTAAAGGTTGTGATTTTACTTCAACAGTCATAGAATGAAAACAATAACAAACGCCAGAAAATAGCAACAGTAGCCGTAACATTTTCACACCACAACAACAATAACATTATTAACTATTGAACATTTAACAGTTGTGTTATCATATGGTTAGTCTTATCATATTGGCTATCGTTATACAACGACCGTCCACGAAAAGCTAAATACAGCAACAAACAGAATATGCAAGAGCAAGAAAAAGCTTTTCAACAACTCAGAATTTCTGTAATAAAGTACAAAGTAAGTAAAATAGTAAACGTATGTTAAATAACAGTGGTATAACAATTTTAAGCTTTTTATTATTATGACAGTTACAGAATAACTGTTATGTAAAACGGATATGAAATTCATACCTTTCATATTCGTTTTACAGACACAAGTTCCGTTTCGGTTTAAATTAAGAGACTAAAATGGACCAATGATACTTCCACTTGCACAAATTTCTGTAAAAACTGAACTAGAACAGAACTAGAACAGAACTAGAACAGAACTAGACAGACTAGACAGAACTAGAACAGAACTAGAACAGAACTAGAACAGAACTAGAACAGAACTAGAACAGAAACTAGAACAGAACTAGAACAGAACTAGAACAGAACTAGAACTGAACTAGAACTGAACTAGAACTGAACTAGAACTAGAACTGACGAACTGAACTAGAACTGAACTAGACTGAACTAGAACTGAACTAGAACTGAACTAGAACTGAACTAGAACTGAACTAGAACTGAACTAGAACTGAACTAGAACTGAACTAGAACTGAACTAGAACTGAACTAGAACTGAACTAGAACTGAACTAGAACTGAACTAGAACTGAACTAGAAACTGAACTAGAACTGAATAGAACTGAACTAGAACTGACTAGAACTGAACTAGAACTGAACTACTAACTGAATTAGACTGAACTAGAACTGAACTAGAACTGAACTAGAACTGAACTAGAACTGAACTAGAAACTGAACTAGAACTGAACTAGAACTGAACTAGAACTGAAATAGAACTGAACTAGAAACTGAACTAGAACTGAACTAGAACTGAACTAGAACTGAACTAGAACTGAACTAGAACTGAACTAGAACTGAACTAGAACTGAACTAGAACTGAACTAGAACCTGAACTAGAACTGAAACTAGAACTGAACTAGAACTGAACTAGAACCTGAACTGAGAAACTGAACTAGAAGAACTCGAACTGAAACTAGAACTGAACTAGAACGAACTAGAACTGAACTAGAACTGAACTAGAACTGAACTAGAACTGAACTAGAACTGAACTAGAACTGAACTAGAACTGAAACTAGACTGAACTCGAACTGAACTAGAACTGAACTAGAAACTGAACTAGAACCTGAACTAGAACTGAACTAGAACTGAACTAGAACTGAACTAGAACTGAACTAGAAACTGAACTAGAACTGAACTAGAACTGAACTATAAACTGAACTAGAATGAACTAGAACTGACTAGAACTGAAACTAGAACTGAACTAGAACTGAACTAGAACTGAACTAGAACTGAACTAGAACTGAAACTAGAACTGAACTAGAACTGAACTAGAACTGAACTAGAACTGAACTAGAATGAACTAGAACTGAACTAGAACTGAACTAGAACTGAACTAGAACTGAACTAGAACTGAACTAGAACTAGAACGAACTAGAACTGAACTAGAACTGAACTAGAACTGAACTAGATGAACTAGAACTGAACTAGAACTGAACTAGAACTGAACTAGAACTGAACTAGAACTGAACTAGAACTGAACTAGAACTGAACTAGAACTGAACTAGAACTGAACTAGAACTGAACTAGAACTGAACTAGAACTGAACTAGAACTGAACTAGAACTGAACTAGAACTGAACTAGAACTAGAACTGAACTAGAACTGAACTAGAACTGAACTAGAACTGAACTAGAACTGAACTAGAACTGAACTAGAACTGAACTAGAACTGAACTAGAACTGAACTAGAACTGAAACTAAGAACTGAACTATAACTGAACTAGAACTGAACTAGAACTGAACTAGAACAGAACTAGAACAGAACTAGAAACAGAACTAGAACAGAACTAGAACAGAACTAGAACAGAACTAGAACAGAACTAGAACAGAACTAGAACAGAACTAGAACAGAACTAGAACAGAATAGAACAGAACTAGACAGAACTAGAACAGAACTAGAACAGAACGGAACTAGAACAGAACTAGAATAGAACTAGAACAGAACTAGAACAGAACTAGAACAGACCTAGAACAGACCTAGAACAGAACTAGAACAGAACTAGAACAGACCTAGAACAGACCTAGAACAGAACTAGAACAGAACTAGAACAGAACTGGAACAGAACTAGAACAGAACTGGAACAGAACTAGAACTACAATAGAACTAGAACAAAACTAGGATAACTTGGAAAGGGCGCATACTCATATATATTTTTTGATCTAATTGCTTTTTTATAGATTTTAAATTTATTTTTCTTTCTGTAACAATTTTTTAACGAAATAAGTGTCTGTTGTTTAAAATTGACAACGACAGCAGTCATTGTGACAGTGTGATTACAATAAAATATAAAAACCTCATTGACACATACAAGAGAAAAAAGAAACGAAATAAGAGGATTAAAGTGAAAGATGTCCAGCATATGTTATTTAAAAATTTTAAATAAAATGCATTTTGTTGATCATTAGAAAACTACTTGATTGCTGAGCAATGCGTAATAGGGTGGGTTCGATTTTATTGAAACAACTACTAAATGGTTTTAAACATTTTCTGAAAATAAAACTACATTTGTTTTCTACCAGTTATTTTAAATTTATTGTTATTAGTTTCATTACCATACAAACATTTTTATTACAATTTTTTTTTTTTTTTTTTGGTTTAAACTTTTTAGCAGTTTTCATCTTTTTGTTTAATGTTTTTCTTTTTCATTTTAATTTTGTTAGTTACACATAACATTACAATTATTACTTAAGCTTTACATTTACATACAATGTTTTCATACATACTTATGATCTGTTAGCAATCATAATTTGTTTAGAAAAATATTTAGAAAAATGCATAATTAACTTTTGCTTATTATTTATATTTTATGTTTTTTTTTTTGTTCTTCATTAATACAATTAACAATTATATTTGTGTTGTTCATTTCTTTAAAACTAAATTTGCTTTATTTTTGTTGTTGTTCTTAAAGGTGGGCTAAAGGTTGCAACTACCAGTTGTCGAATTTATTTATGGTTTTTTTACACTTGTTCTCTAATATACACACATACATACAAATATGCTTAATATTATGTTTTTTTGTATTTTTTTTAATAAATATAAAGCTTTTTAGTGCATTAGTGTGAGTGTGTTTATTTTCTCTTTACTTTAGGGAGGAGGGAGAGGAAAAGGATATAAGGTAAGAAGAGTATTTGTATAGATATGTATATGTGTTTTTATGTTTCAAGGAAGAGCTTTAACTAACTGCCATTTATTTTCATCTTATTACACACATTCATATAGAAATTTTTAAAATGTTTCTTTTAATATTATTTCTTAAAATTTTTTCTTACAAAAAAAACAAAATTATATTGTTAATTGCTAATAACAATTGAATTTATTTTTTAACAAATATTGTTGTTTTTGGTTTATTTCTTTCAAATAAGTTTCTGTTGCGCTTCGTTTTATTGTTCACCATTTTTTAGTTTGTCCAGTGTGTTGAAAACAATTGAGTAGACAATGTCCATTAACTTAATCCAGGCTGCCGTTTGTTTCTCATTTAAATTACAGACCGCCGTTAATACCTCCAAAATAACCTCTTTCAGTTCCTATGAAAGTTACAGAAACAAAATTATCTTAAATAGGAACTTAATTACATTTTTTTTTTTTGAGATTTCACAACTTACATTAAACGATTGTTTTTCAATTTGTCGATTAAAATGTGACACTGCAACTTTTGACCACATTTCCTCTAGCTTTGGTCCCGACCAATCATGTCCCAACATTTGTATGGATTCATCAAAAACTTTAATAATGCGCACGGCATGGGCTTTGAAGCGGGCATTGTTCTGTAATAAAAATAAATGAAATGCTCATTTTTAGACTGTGATATTTTCTAAAGTCTTGATTTCAATCATGTGTATAGTCCAGAATATAGTCTTTACTATAGTCCAGACAATTTGGTAACGAAATCGATGCTCTTGAGCGAAAAATTCCATTTAAATTAATTACTCATATTTCCTTTAAAACCCATATCGCCTATAGTCCAGACTATATTTTTTTCTCTAGTTCAGTCTGTAGTACTGTCTATAGTCCAGACTATATTCTTGTATATATGGCAGTCTAGCTTATAACTCAGACGATATTTGTTTCTATGTTCTAGACTATAGTCTTGTCTACAGTCCATACTACAGACTTTTATACAGTCCAGACTATAAACATGTCTTCAGTCTAGAATAGTCTTGTGTATAATCTAGGCTATAGTCTTTTGTATAGTCCAGACTATAGTCTTTTCTATAGTCTTATCTATAGTCCAAACTATAATCTTGTCTATAGTGAAGATTATAGTCTTGTCTATAGCCCAGACTTAAGTCTTGTCTATAGTCCAGACTATAGTGTTGTCTATAGTCCAGTCTATAGTCTTGACTATAGTGTTGTATATAGTCCAGTCTATAGTCTTGTCTATAGTCCAGCCTATAGTCTTGTCTATAGTCCAGACTATAGTGTTGTCTTTTGTCCATATGATAGTCTTGTCTATAGTGCAGACTATATAGCCTTGTCTATAGTCCAGACTATAGTCTTGTCTATAGTCCAGACTATAGTGTTGTCTTTAGTCCAGACGATAGTCTTGTCTATAGTCCAGACTATAGTCTTGTCTATTGTCCGGACTATAGTCTTGTCTATTGTCCGTACTATAGTCTTGTGTATAGTTTAGACTATAGTATATGGTCTTGTAAACAGTCTAGACTATAGTCTTGTGTATAGTCTAGACTATAGTCCAGACTATAGTCTTGTCTATAGTCCAGACTATAGTGTTGTTTATACTCCAGACTATAGTCTTGTCTATAGTCCAGACTATAGTGTTGTTTATACTCCAGACTATAGTCTTTTCTATAGTCCAGATTATAGTGTTGTCTATAGTCCAGACTATAGTGTTGTCTATAGTCCAGACTATAGTAAGGACTATGGTCTTGTCTATAGTCCAGACTATAGTCCAGACTATAGTCTTGTCTATAAACCAGACTATAGTCTTGTCTATAGTCCAGACTATAGTCTTGTCTATAGTCCAGACTATAGTATTGTCTATAGTCCAGACTATAGTATTGTCTATAGTCCAGACTATAGTATTGTCTATAGTCCAGACTATAGTATTGTCTATAGTCCAGACTATAGTATTGTCTATAGTCCAGACTATAGTATTGTCTATAGTCCAGACTACAGTATTGTCTATAGTCCAGACTATAGTCTGATCTCTAATTCAGACTTTATTCTTGTCTATAGTCTTGTCTATAGTCCAGACTGTAGTCTTGTCTATAATCCAGAATGTAGTCTTGTCTATAGTCCAGACTGTAGTCTTGTCTATAGTCCAGACTGTAGTCTTGGCTATAGTCCAGACTGTAGTCTTGGCTATAATCTAGACCACAGTCTTGTCTATAGCCCAGACCATAGTCTTGTCTATAGCCCAGACCATAGTCCTGTCTATAGTCCAGACTTTAGTCTTGCCTATAGTTCATACTATAGTATTGTCTGTAGTCCATTCTATAGACTATAGTCTTGTCTATAGTCCAGACTATAGTCTTGTCTATAGTCCAGGCTATAGTTTTGTCTATAGTCTAGACTATAGTCTTGTCTATAGTCTAGACTATAGTCTTGTCTATAGTCCAGACTATAGTCTTGTTTATAGTCCAGACTATATTCCAGACTATAGTCTTGTCTATAGTCCAGACAATAGTCTTGTCTTTAGTAAAGTCTAGTTAACAATTTATGTAGCTCTGAAGCTGCATGGGTCCGACTTGATCAATTCTAAAATGACATCCTTAAACATATATAGTAAAAGTATAGCCAACAATTACCCACTTGAACACCCCATTAAATGTCCTTCTGTCAAAGTTTAAACAAAACTCTCAGGCACACCTCTTATCTCAATCTTCTCTGCTTCTTACAACACTTATCTATTTATTGAAATATACTTAAACATTGTCTATATTTAGGGATATTTGACAACACTTCAAAAATATTTAGCATACTTCAAGGCACTTAAATGTCAACAGACTGTTAAATAAATATCAAGATGGTGTAACTAATACTTAACATCTATTAACAAAAATATATGTATGTATGTTTTTCCAAGCCTAATGAAGGCAATTTTAAACAATTGTTCTCCTTAATATCCCTAATCATCTGAAAATAGTTTGTTTAAGAAAATACTTACTTTTAATTCATCAATTGGCAGATCTTTAAATGAATAAAACTTTTCCAAATTGGACGGATATTTTGTAAAGAATTTTAACAATATCGCCACACCGGACTCTGTGGGTGTAGCAGCGGGTATTTCCCAAGTTTTTTTGATCTCATATACTTCATCGCAATTCATGTTGGTGTGTTAAAAGTCTTTATTAAAGCTCTGTAGAAACCGTCAATTATATATAAAGATAAATTTAGCTGTAATCAGAAAAAAGAAAAAGATTATTAAACTCTAAAAGCACAAATTCACTAAATACATATGTTTAATAATGTACACACACGCATACAAAAATCATTAGCATTCTGTAGTTGACATTTCTATTAAAGTCATTCATTCATTTCATCCAAATATCCCTCCCCCTTCAGAATGTTCTAACGAACATTTATAAGTTCAACAATATTTAAAAATTTAACGTTTTTGTGTCAGTTTTAATTTGTTTATTATATTTATTCATTGTAGTATTTAACTTTTTTTACTTGTCATCTGTTTTGCATGATGTCAAGTTGTCGGACAGACAGTTAGATTGACTTTTATTCTTTTTTAGTGGTTGTGCTTTATGATTGTTGTCATTTCAATTTTATGACTGTACAATACACACAACAACAAAAATAATAATATTATTATTTCTCTGTACAAGAAGTCTTCAACAACAAAAACATATTTTCGACAACAACAACAACAAAAAATCATAAGTATTATGTCAAGTGGTTTTGTTTTCATTCTGACACGTGATTAAGTTAATGGGCAGAGCACAATGGGTCATAAAATGCCAATTCCTTATGAAAACTCTATATAGACTATCTTTTTTAAAATTTCTGTTGCACTTTAATAGCTTTTTTATATTATTCCGAAATTTTAATTTTAAATTTAACAAAATAATTAAAAAATTGTTCAAACAAGAAAAGGTTGAATATCGGTCTATTCCTAATATTCGTGAAACAATTCATAACGAATTTTAAAGTATAATTTTTAACAGATTTTTTTTTATTAAAATTTAGATAAATAATTATATTCTTTCCCATAGTGCAACCACTATTTACATTTAAATCGTATATTATTCACAATAATGCAATCAGAATTTTGAAATAATTAATTCTTAAAAAACAAAATAATTTTTTTTATATTAAATTTTAAAACAATATTGTTATATCAGCATTTTAATGATCTTCGGAAAACACTATATATGGGTGCTAAGTACAGTTAAGGACCCACCTCTACATAACTTTGTAGAAAATTCCAATAACTTATACAAATACACTACACCACACACCAGACTATAGACTAGACTACAGACTAGACAATAAAATAAACTATAGACTAGACTAAATACTAGAGCATAGACTAGACTAAACACTAGACTATAGACTTGACTGTAGACTAGACTGTAGACTAGACTATAGACTAGACTATAGACTAGACTATAGACTAGACTATAGCCTAGACTATAGACTAGACTATAGACTAGACTATAGACTAGACTATAGACTAGACTATAGACTAGACTATAGACTAGACTATAGACTAGACTATAGACTAGATATAGACTAGACTATAACTAGACTATAGACTAGACTATTGACTAGACTATAGACTAGACAATAGACTAGACTAATAGACTAGACTATAGACTAGACTATAGACTAGACTATAGACTGACTATAGACTAGACTATAGACTAGACTATAGACTAGACTATAGACTAGACTATAGACTAGACTATAGACCTAGACTATAGACTAGACTATAGACTAGACTATAGACTAGACTATAGACTAGACTATAGACTAGACTATAGACTAGACTATAGACTAGGACTATAGACTATAGACAGATATAGACTAGACTATAGACTAGACTATAGACTAGACTATAGACTAGACTATAGACTAGACCTAGCTAGACTATAGACTAGACTATAGACTAGACTATAGGACTAGACTAGTAGACTAGACTATAGACTAGACTATAGACTAGACTATAGACTAGACTATAGACTAGACTATAGACTAGACTATAGACATGACTATAGACTAGACTATAGACTAGACTATAGACTAGACTATAGACTCGACTATAGACAGACTTAGACTAGATTATAGACTAGACTATAGACTAGACTAGACTAGACTATAGACTAGACTATAGACTAGACTATAGACTAGACTAATAGACTAGACTATAGACTAGACTATAGACTGACTATAGACTAGACTATAGACTAGACTATAGACTAGACTATAGACTAGACTATAGACTAGACTATAGACTAGACTATAGACTAGACTATAGGACTAGACTATAGACTAGACTATAAGTAGACTAGACTATAGACTAGACTATAGACTAGACTATAAGTAGACTAGACTATAGACTAGACTATAGACTAGACTATAGACCTGACTATAGACTAGACTATAGACTAGACTATAGACTAGACAATAGACTAGACTATAGACTTAGACTATAGACCAGACTATAGACTAGACTATCGACTAGACTATAGACTAGACTATAGACTAGACTATAGACTAGACTATAGACTAGACTATAGACAAGACTATAGACTAGACTATAGACTAGACTATAGACTAGACTATAGACTAGACTATAGACTAGACTATAGACTAGACTATAGACTAGGGACTATAGACTAGACTATAGACTAGACTATAGACTAGACTATAGACTAGACTATAGACTAGACTATAGACTAGACTATAGACTAGACTATAGACTAGACTATAGACTAGACTATAGACTAGACTATAGACTAGACTATAGACTAGACTATAGACTAGACTATAGACTAGACTATAGACTAGACTATAGACTAGACTATAGACTAGACTATTGACTAGACTATTGACTAGGACTATAGACTATATGACTAGACTATAGACTACTAGACTAGACTATGACTAGACTATAGACTAGACTATAGACTAGACTATAGACTAGACTATACTAGACTAGACTAGACTAAGACTAGACTATAGACTAGACTATAGACTAGACTATAGACTAGACTATAGACTAGACTATAGACTAGACTATAGACTAGACTATAGACTAGACTAAGACTAGACTATAGACTAGACTTATAGACTAGACTATAGACTAGACTATAGACTAGACTATAGACTAGACTATAGACTAGACTATAGACTAGACTATAGACTAGACTATAGACTAGACTATAGACTGACTATAGACTATAGACTAGATTAGACTAGATTATAGACTAGACTATAGACTAGACTATAGACTAGACTATAGACTAGACTATAGACTAGACTATAGACCATATAGAGTCGGTCTAGTCAACAGACTTTACCTGACTGAATACCTTTAATTCTATTAAAATTAAAACCGTCAAGTCCTAAAACATGTTATATTCATAAAGCGTGGTAGATGTAATGGTTTTTCTCCGAAAGAATATACTCCTTACAATTACTGTTTATAAAATATAGTACAATCTCTTTACATTTTGTTTGGTTCATTTATATTGAGTATTTTATTCGTGAGTTTTTCTCTTTATCTGTTAGTATATACGGAATAATTCATAAATATATTATTTTTTTATTTAGTTATTGTGAGTGCAATCTACTTAATAGAAAGTATATGTACCAGGGTTGGACAGCTTAATGCTCTACAAGATTGCATTAACCTAGCCATAGGTATTGAAACAAATATGCTAAAATGATTTTAGTAGATCAAAATATTTTGTTAACAATAAGTACAAATCTGCACGAAATTGCATGTGTTAATTATTAGTACTTTAATACATATGTACCAATTTCCCACCTCTGCATATGTCTGCTCCGATAATATTGAAATTTACTCATAATATGGTTTTGTAAATGCAAGAGTATTTCCGAATGACAGAAGAGGAAATGGAAACAGCATGTGATGAATAAACAATCAAATAATAGTACTTATGAGAATGTAAGTAAAAAAACATAAAAGTAATAAAAGTATTAAATATTTGTCAAACAATTTAAGCAATAAATTATATGGTGGAAAAGAGCAATGCTCTTTAATAACGAAATATAGAGAAATTTAAGAAAATACATTTGCTGTAATGAGAAAATGAGAAAATGAGGCTAGTAGACTAGTACCTTTACAAGTCAAGAGTATAATAAATATAATAGACATGATTCTATTCAACAGACTAGTCAATAGACTAATCTAAGGAAGAGTCAACATACTAGTCAAAAGACAAATCAATAGAGTAATCAGTGGATTATGCAATAGATTAGTTAATAGAGCAGTTAAGAATCTATTCATTCGGCTAGTTAATAGACCAGTCAATATACTGGTTAATGTACTAGATAAGAGAATAGTCTAGTAGACTAGTTAGTAGGCTACTCAATAGTAGTCAATAGTCAATAAACTAGTCCATGCTCAATAGACTAGTTAGTAGACTGGTCAATATTCTAGTCAATAGACTAATCAGTAGGCTAGTCAATGGAATAGTCAATATACTCACCAGACTAGTTAATGTACTAGTCAATAGAATAGGCAGTAGGCTTGTCAATAGAATAATCAGTAGGCTAGTCAATAGATGAGTCAATAGACTGGTACATATGCTAGTCAAAAAACTAGTCCACTAGGACTAATCAAGACTAGTTAATAGAATAGTCAGTAGACTAGTTAATAAAATAGTGAATGGAATAGTCAATAGTTGACTAGTCATTATACTAGTCAATGTACTTGTCAATAGACTAGTCAAAAGATTAATCAATTGACTAGTCCATAGGCCAATCAGTGAACCAGTCCATATACTAATCAATAGACTGGTCAATTATATAGTCATTAGATTATTCAATAAACTACTGACTAATCAATATACTAGTCGGTAAGCTAGTCTATACATCAGTCAATAGACTACTCAATGCTCAAGTCAATAAACTGGTCCATTGACTATCAATAGACTGGTCAAAAGACTAAGCAATAGGCTAGCCAATATACTAGTCTGTAGGCTTGTCAATAGACTAGTCAATAAACAGGTTGACAAACTAAACAATAGCCTGGTCAATAGACTGGCCAGTAGACTAGTCAATAAACTAGTTAGTAGACTAGTCAATACACTAGTCAATATACTAATCAATAGACCAGTCAGTAGGCTAGACAATAGCCTAGTCAATATTCTAGTCAATAGACTAATCCATAGACTAATCAATAGTCAATGGACTAATCAATACAGAAAAGTAAACAGGACTAATCAATGGAATATTCAATAGATTAGTCAGTAGACTAGACCATTGACTAATTAGTAGCCTTGTCAATAGTCTTGTCAAGAGACTAGGAAATAGATAAGTAAAAAAACTAGGGCAATAGATTAGTCAATAGACTATTCAAAAACTAGTTAACATACAGACCAGTTACTAGACCTATCAATACTATCATGATATCATAAACTAGTAATCGATAGAGATTAGTCAATAGATCATATGACCATTAACTATGTAAATACATATCGAAAATATAAGAGATTATACAAGTCGGTCTGTATTTATTCAACACTTTTACCTTTCTTAATTATGATTAATTTGATTCTTTAATAGTACTTCACTGTTATCATCTTATCCCCATCAATTTGCTTGTTTAAAACACAAAAGTAACTTCTTTCACAAAAAACCCTTTTAGCCATAAAGGAAATTAAATAAACTGAAAAAAAAAGAAACTTTTTCCTAATCGAAAAGTTTTTTAAACACAAGAAAAAGGACCTCTACTCTCTGTCCGAACAGCAACAAGAGAACAAAAAGTAATTAATTAAAGATGAATCAAGAAGCATACAAAATGAAAATGTATGAAGAATATACAAGAGCAACAAAAATGTAACAAGAATCAACAACAATGAAGACATAAATGAAAAGAAGGTGGTTTGAATAGAAAACGTGACAAGCATGAAGAATGTCAACAACAGACACACGCACACATACTCATTTACATTTTCTTGTAACAAGGGAAACTTTTTTTCTTTTGCTAAAACAATTGTTATGTGAAAGGACTAAAGAGATATCTAACTAAGGATACCATATACAATATGATACTTGTTTACATTAAATTATACATATTTACATACATTACATATACATTAGTATACATTGAATTCAGTGATGGGCAAGTGTATACTATAAACATGATTATGTGCAACAGTTGTTTTATAAATTGTCACTATGTCACAAAATTTTTACTTCCTTGTCATAAATTTTCAAATTTTGAATCCACCATTTACTTTCAATTATACAGATAGTTTGTTACTTTACAGGTCCCTGGTAGTCTAGGGTGTAAACACTTCTGTTTGTAAGTTTGTGAAGTGCTTGTCACTTTTAATCATACATTTTATACAGAAATTTTATTGATCTCTATACTCGTTAAATGATTTCTAAAAACGCCCATCACTTCTTTGAATCAACACATATGAAATTGTTTAGATGTATACTTCTGTGTATAAGCATGGTCACATAACCTTGTGAACTACTACTGTATGTATTATATCATTACAAAAACATAGTGCCACCCATTCCTCAAATCCCTCTTCTTGCTTTAACCAACCATACTATCACTTGTTTTGGAGGTAAGAAAAAAAAAAACAAAAGGATAAATAGAAACCAGTTATCCCAAGCCATAACAACTGTATTACACTCAAAGAAATTTGTTAGTTTATAAACAAGGAAACATATTTTTGTTAACAGAAAACTGGAATCCTTTATCTAAAATTTCCATGGAAAACGTTCTTTTCAAAGTCTCCAAGCTAAAGATATTTTCAAACTCGCTTTATAAACGTTGGATTCAATGCTTAACAATTTTTCTGAGTGTCAACTAGAGTTCTCAATTAACTGAAAAATCGAAATTCAACAAAACGAGAATTTATCGAATTAATTTCCATAAAAGAAAATTTATGAAAAATTTTCTATAAAAACAAAATTTAACGAAAATTTTCTATAAAAGAAAATTTAAGGAAAATATTCTATAAAATTATAAAAAGTTAAATTTAACAAAATTTTCTATAATAAGAAAATTTAACGAAAATGTTCTATTAAAAGAAAATTTAAGGAAAATTTTTCTATAAAAAGAAAATTTAACGAAAATTTTTCTACAAAAATAAAATTTAACGAAAATTTTCTATAAAAGGAAAATTTAACGAAAATTTTCTATAAAAGGAAAATTTAACGAAAATTTTCTATAAAAGGAAAATTTAACGAAAATTTTCTATAAGAAGAAAATTTAACGAAAATTTTCTATAAGAAGAAAATTTAACGAAAATTTTCTATAAAAGGAAAATTTAACGAAAATTTTCTATAAGAAAAAAATTTAACGAAAATTTTCTAAAAGAAAAAATTTAACGAAAATTTTCTATAAGAAAAAATTTAACGAAAATTTTCTATAAGAAGAAAATTTAACGAAAATTTTCTATAAAAAAGAAAATTTATCGAAAGTTTTCTATAAAAAAGAAAATTTATCGAAAATTTTCTATAAAAAAGAAATATCGAGAATTTTCTATAAAAAAAAATTTGTCGATATTTTTCCATAGAAAGAAATTTGTTAAATTTTTATATTTAAAAGAAAATTTATCGACATTTTTTCAGACAAAGAAAAATTTTAGCAAATTTTTCTAAAATTTTTCTTTAAAGAAAAAAATATATTGTATTTCCCTTGGCATTTTCCTGTATAAAACCTCTAAAGTCAACAAAGTCTAACTAAAAACATTGAAAAAATGTGGAACTGTATGATGTTGTTGTTGTTGTTTTTTGTTGGTTCTTGTAGTTCATGTTTCACGTTCATGTTCATCCTTCGTTAGCTGATTATAAGAGCAAACAGCAACAAAATCGAGACAACAAAATACTCGCAACCCTAACCTCCGACAGGATTTTCCGAGAAGAGTAAAGCAAAAAAAAACAATTTAAACAATTAATGTTAGTATAAGTATAGATGAGTGTGTATATGTATGTATTTATGTATTAATGTATATTTACGTGGTGTTAGAGTATAAATATTACCGAAGGAAAAAAAAGTTACACTGTTCTGAATATAACACGGCCTTTTAGACTTGTTATTGAGACAGATATATGTAAAAAACTAATACAATATTTAAAAATACTTATACTACTGTCACTCATACTACCATACTTTGACACACGTACACATGGGTAATAGCATGGTACGTATTACTGTTGTATGTCGAAAGAAAATATTACAATAAAATCAAAAAATGATTAACTCTGTGATCTATAATCCACCATATAGTCCGGACTACAGGTAGAATATAGTATGGACTTCAGTTTTAGCCCACAGTTTGGACTATAGATCAGTCTATAGTTTAGACAATAGATTAGTCTATAGTCTGGACTATTAGATTAGTCTACAGTCTGGACTATAGATTAGTCTAAAGTCTGGACTATAGATTAGTCTATAATCTGGACTATAGAGTAGTCTATAATCTGGACTATAGATTAGTCTATAATCTGGACTATAGATTAGTCTATAGTCTGGACTATAGATTAGTCTATAGTCTGGACTATAGATTAGTCTATAGTCTGGACTATAGATCAGTCTATAGTTTAGACAATAGATTAGTCTATAGTCTGGACTATAGATTAGTCTACAGTCTGGACTATAGATTAGTCTACAGTCTGGACTATAGATTAGTCTACAGTCTGGACTATAGATTAGTCTATAATCTGGACTATAGATTAGTCTATAATCTGGACAATAGATTAGTCTATAATCTGGACTATAGATTAGTCTATAATCTGGACTATAGAATAGTCTATAATCTGGACTATAGAATAGTCTATAGTCTGGACTATAGATTAGTCTACAGTCTGGACTATAGATTAGTCTATAGTCTGGACTATAGATTAGTCTGTAGTCTGGACTATAGATAAGTCTATAGTCTGGACTATAGATTAGTCTATAGTCTGGACTATAGATTAGTCTATAATCTGGACTATAGATTAGTCTATAATCTGGACTATAGATTAGTCTATAGTCTGGACTATAGATTAGTCTATAGTCAGACTATAGATTAGTCTATAGTCTGGACTATAGATTAGTCTATAGTCTGGACTATAGATTAGTCTATAGTCTGGACTATAGATTAGTCTATAGTCTGGACTATAGATTAGTCTATAGTCTGGACTATAGATTAGTCTATAGTCAGACTGTAGTAGTCTATAGTCTGGACTATAGATTCTATAGTCTTATAGATTTCTATAGTAGATATAGACTAAGTCTATAGTCTGGACTATAGATCTATAGTCTGGACTATAGAGAATCTATAGTCAGATTATAGACTATCTATAGTCTGGACTATAGATTAGTCTATAGTCAGACTATAGAATCTATAGTCAGACTGTAGATATCTATAGTCTGGACTATAGATAGTCTATAGTCTAACTATAGATTATCTATAGTCTGGACTATAGATAGTCTATAGTCTGGACTATAGATAGTCTATAGTCTGGACTATAGAATCTATAGTCCAGATTATAGACTAATCTATAGTCCAGATTATAGACTAATCTATAGTCCAGATTATAGACTAATCTATAGTCCAGACTGTAGACTAATCTATAGTCCAGACTGTAGACTAATCTATAGTCCAGACTATGACTAATCTATTGTCTAAACTATAGACTGATCTATAGTCCAAACTGGGGCTAAACTGAAGTCCATACTATATTCTACCCTGTAGTCCGGACTATATGGTGGATTATAGATCACAGAGTTAATCATTTTTTGATTTTATTGTAATATTTTCTTTCGACAACAACAGTAATACGTACCATGCTATACCCATGTGTACGTGTGTCAAAGTATTGGTAGTATGAGTGACAGTAGTATAAGTATTTTTAAATATTGTATTAGTTTTTTTTACATATATCTGTCTCAATAACAAGTCTAAAAGGCCGGTGTTATATTCAGACAGTGTAACTTTTTTTTTCCTTCGGTAATATTTATACTCTAACACACGTAATATACATTAATCATAATACATACATATACACACTCATCTATACTTATACTAACATTAAATTGTTTAAATTGTTTTTTTGCTTTTACTCTTCTCGTAAAATCCTGTCGGAGGTTATGGTTGCGAGTATTTGTTGTCTCGATTTTGTTGCTGTTTGCTCTTATAATCAGCTAACGAAGGATGAACATGAACGTGAACATGAACTACAAGAACCAACAAAAAACAACAACAACATCATACAGTTCCACATTTTTTCAATGTTTTTAGTTAGACTTTGTTGACTTTAGAGGTTTTTATACAGGAAATGCCAAGGGAAATACAATATTTTTTTCTTTTAAAGAAAAATTTTAGAAAAATTTGCTAAAATTTTCTTTGTCTGAAAAAATGTCGATAAATTTTCTTTTAATATAAAAATTTTAACAAATTTTCTTTCTATGGAAAATATCGACAAATTTTTTTTTATAGAAAATTCTCGATATTTTCTTTTTTTATAGAAAATTTTCGATAAATTTTTTTTTATAGAAAACTTTCGAAAATTTTCTTTTTTATAGAAAATTTTCGTTAAATTTTCTTCTTATAGAAAATTTTCGTTAAATTTTTTTTATAGAAAATTTTCGTTAAATTTTTTCTTTTAGAAAATTTTCGTTAAATTTTTTTCTTATAGAAAATTTTCGTTAAATTTTCCTTTTATAGAAAATTTTCGTTAAATTTTCTTCTTATAGAAAATTTTCGTTAAATTTTCTTCTTATAGAAAATTTTCGTTAAATTTTCCTTTTATAGAAAATTTTCGTTAAATTTTCCTTTTATAGAAAATTTTCGTTAAATTTTCCTTTTATAGAAAATTTTCGTTAAATTTTATTTTTGTAGAAAAATTTTCGTTAAATTTTCTTTTTATAGAAAAATTTTCCTTAAATTTTCTTTAATAGAACATTTTCGTTAAATTTTCTTATTATAGAAAATTTTTGTTAAATTTAACTTTTTATTTTATAGAATATTTTCCTTAAATTTTCTTTTATAGAAAATTTTCGTTAAATTTTGTTTTTATAGAAAATTTTCATAAATTTTCTTTTATGGAAATTAATTCGATAAATTCTCGTTTTGTTGAATTTCGATTTTTCAGTTAATTGAGAACTCTAGTTGACACTCAGAAAAATTGTTAAGCATTGAATCCAACGTTTATAAAGCGAGTTTGAAAATATCTTTAGCTTGGAGACTTTGAAAAGAACGTTTTCCAATGGAAATTTTAGATAAAGGATTCCAGTTTTCTGTTAACAAAATATGTTTCCTTGTTTTATAAACTAAAAATTTCTTTGAGTGTAATACAGTTGTTATGGCTTGGGATAACTGGTTTCTATTTATCCTTTTGTTTTTTTTTTTCTTACCTCCAAAACAAGTGATAGTATGGTTGGTTAAAGCAAGAAGAGGGATTTGAGGAATGGGTGGCACTAATGTTTTGTAATGATATAATACATACAGTAGTAGTTCACAAGGTTATGTGACCATGCTTATACACAGAAGTATACATCTAAACAATTTCATATGTGTTGATTCAAAGAAGTGATGGGCGTTTTTAGAAATCATTTAAACGAGTATAGAGATCAATAAAATTTCTGTATAAAATGTATGATTAAAAGTGACAGCACTTCACAAACTTACAAACAGAAGTGTTTACACCCTAGACTACCAGGGACCTGTAAAGTAACAAACTATCTGTATAATTGAAAGTAAATGTTGGATTCAAAATTTGAAAATTTATGACAAGGAAGTAAAAATTTTGTGACATAGTGACAATTTATAAAACAACTGTTGCACATAATCATGTTTATAGTATACACTTGCCCATCACTGAATTCAATGTATACTAATGTATATGTAATGTATGTAAATATGTATAATTTAATGTAAACAAGTATCATATTGTATATGGTATCCTTAGTTAGATATCTCTTTTAGTCCTTTCACAT
>NW_023997312.1:0-23409 GCF_015586225.1 Lucilia sericata | reverse complement strand
TATTATTGTGATTTAATAAAATCAAATTTTGCACAAAACAAATCACAGTCCAATGAATAGAAATCAAATATTTAGAACTAATAAATATTTATGAAGAAATGATAAGATTACACAATATTTAGGAATTCTATGGACATTAATTAAAAACCACCGCGATAACATTGCTTGAGTGAGTGAGCAATACAAAGTGGCTGTAAATCAATCAAAGACGACTCGTAACTCAATCAGAAATTGAGAAGAGGCTCTCGGAAATTTAAAAACTGACTACTTGAGACGACATATACATTATTTATAGTTAGGGGATAGTAGCCTTTTGTTAAATACGTAATAAATAAATAGTAATTATTAAAGTAAATTATTACAGCAATAAAATGGTAAATTTTTTCTGTCTACAGTCTGCACTATAGGCCGGCCAGACTACAGTAAACACAAGTCTATAGTCAGGACTAACTTTAAGACAAATCTACAGTCTGAACTATAGAAAAATCAGTACTCTAGACAATAGAAAAGTCAATGTTTTGAACAACAGACAAGCCTATAGACTGGACTACAGAAAATTCTATATCCTGGACTATAGAACAGTCTATAGTCTGGACTATATAACAGTCTATAGTCTGGACTATATAACAGTCTATAGTCTGGACTATATAACAGTCTATAGTCTGGACTATATAACAGTCTATAGTCTGGACTATATAACAGTCTATAGTCTGGACTATAGAACAGTCTATAGTCTGGACTATAGAACAGTCTATAGTCTGGACTATAGAACAGTCTATAGTCTGGACTATAGAACAGTCTATAGTTTGGATATAGAACAGTCGATTGTCTAGACTATAAACAGTCTGTAGTCAGGACTATAGAACAGTCTATAGTCTGGACTATAGAACAGTCTATAGTCTCGATTATAGAACAGTATAGTCAGGATTATAGAACAGTTTATAGTCTGGACTATAGAACAGTCTATAGGATGGAATATGGAAATGTCTATAGTCTGGACTATAGAGAAGACTACACTCTATATACTATAAACAAGTCTATAGTATGGACTATAGACAAGTCTATGATGTGGGGGTATAGAAAGTCTATAGTAAGACAAAACTATAGTCTGGACTATAGAAAGTCTATATTCTGGACTATAAAAAAGTCTATAGTCTGGACTATAGAAAAGTCTATAATCTGAACTATAGAAAAGTCTATAATCTGAACTATAGAACAGTCTATAGTCTGGACTATAGAACAGTCTATAGTCTGGACTATAGAACAGTCTATAGTCTGGACTATAGAACAGTCTATAGTCTGGACTATAGAACAGTCTATAGTCTGGACTAAAGAACAGTCTATAGTCTGGACTATGGAACAGTCTATAGTCTGGACAATAGAACAGTCTATAGTCTGGACAATAGAACAGTCTATAGTCTGGACTATAGAACAGTCTATAGTCTGAACTATAGAACAGTCTATAGTCTGGACTATAGAACAGTCTATAGTCTGAACTATAGAACAGTCTATAGTCTGGACTATAGAACAGTCTATAGTCTGGACTATAGAACAGTCTATAGTCTGGACTATAGAACAGTCTGTAGTCTGGACTATAGAAACAGTCTATAGTCTGGACTATAGAACAGTCTGTAGTCTGGACTATAGAACAGTCTATAGTCTGGACTATAGAACAGTCTATAGTCTGGAATATAGAACAGTCTATAGTCTGGACTATAGAACAGTCTATAGTCTGGACTATAGAACAGTCTATAGTCTGGACTATAGAACAGTCTATAGTCTGGACTATAGAACAGTCTATAGTCTGGAGCTATAGAACAGTCTATAGTCTGGAGTATAGAACAGTCTATAGTCTGGAGTATAGAACAGTCTATAGTCTGGACTATAGAACAGTCTATAGTCTGGACTATAGAACAGTCTATAGTCTGGACTATAGAACAGTCTATAGTCTGGACTATAGAACAGTCTATAGTCTGGGACTATAGAACAGTCTATAGTCTGGACTATAGAACAGTCTATAGTCTGGGCTATAGAACAGTCTATAGTCTGGACTATAGAACAGTCTATAGTCTGGACTATAGAACAGTCTATAGTCTGGACTATAGAACAGTCTATAGTCTGGACTATAGAACAGTCTATAGTCTGGACTATAGAACAGTCTATAGTCTGGACTATAGAACAGTCTATAGTCTGGACTATAGAACAGTCTATAGTCTGGACTATAGAACAGTCTATAGTCTGGACTATAGAACAGTCTATAGTCTGGACTATAGAACAGTCTATAGTCTGGACTATAGAACAGTCTATAGTTTGGATTATAGAACAGTCTATTGTCTAGACTATACAACAGTCTGTAGTCAGGGACTATAGAACAGTCTATAGTCTGGACTATAGAAACAGTCTATAGTCTCGATTATAGAACAGTATAGTCAGGATTATAGAACAGTTTATAGTCTGGACTATAGAACAGTCTATAGGATGGAATATGGAAATGTCTATAGTCTGGACTATAGAGAAGACTACACTCTATATACTATAAACAAGTCTATAGTATGGACTATAGACAAGTCTATGATGTGGGGTATAGAAAGTCTATAGTAGACAAAACTATAGAACTGTACAGTCTATAGTCTGGACTATAGAACAGTCTATAGTCTGGACTATAGAACAGTCTATAGTCTGGACTATAGAACAGTCTATAGTCTGGACTATAGAACAGTCTATAGTCTGGACTATAGAACAGTCTATAGTCTGGACTATAGAACAGTCTATAGTCTGGACTATAGAACAGTCTATAGTCTGGACTATAGAAACAGTCTATAGTCTGGACTGTAGAGGAGTCTATAGTCTGGACTGTAGAGGAATCAACCAGTAACGACAAATCATTTCAGGATTAATATATTCATAACTGAAACCTTACTATAGATAACTGATTTATCTCGTCATTAATGACATTTCTATTACTAAATAAATAATTCAAAAGAATGACAACTTTTGTCAAACATTAATTTTAAATAATCATATTTCAGAAAATTATTTCTATTACGTCTATAGCATTTTAAATACCTAAAATATCAACTGTCAAATAAATTTGTCAAAACCTGTCAAAAAAAAACACAGAAGCGTGTGCAATATTTGGACACCATAACGTCTTCATTGTCATGATCTATTCTTTATTATCTCTATTTTAGGCACTCACATGTCTATCAAAAAGGTTTTGAGTTTTTTAACACATTTTAATAAATTTACGCCATTTTAATAAAATTTATGTTTCTTTAAATAATTCAGCAAAAAAACAAAATCTCTTCTATCTGTCATTTTATCATATTTTGCTAAATATTTGCAAAACTTAAGTGATACGCTAGAGTCTTTGTGTGAAATGTTTTGTTTCAGTTTATAAGGGCCATAAACCATATGGTAAAGAGATGGAGAATCAGAGATTTAAGCCGTTAACGTAATTTTTTTACGATTTTCAATTATAAAAGTTGATGCGCGGTTGATTGTTTGTGTTGTAGTGGTCGGGGGTATAGTTAAGGCAGAGTTTTTTTATTATTATCTCCATCAACAATAAGTAAACGTCAGTTTAACTTGATTATCTTTAAGTGTAATAAACTAGAAGCCTCTTGAGATAAGAAAATACCTTCGTGCTAGTCGGTAGTTGTGTTGAAAGTGGGTGCTTATTACAAGTTATTTATAAGAATCTTTATAAATAAGTTGTAATTTTTTTAAATATCATAAGAGAATCTATATATTATTTGAAATTCCATGGCGTTTACTTGGTGTTATTAGCCTTCTGGGTGCTTTAAGTCAGATATCTTAGAACTACGACTTGAACTTATTGGACATTTTACGCATTGGTCGATTTTTTTTAGAAAATTCAGATACGTTTAATATTTTGTGGTTGTAGTCAGTTAAGCCCTTTGGGATATAGAGCCTTACACCTCTAGGTATGATTTCAAATATCTGCTCAAATTATATATAGTCTATTATATATTTTCTTTTCTAAAATCTTATCATAAATTCCAATGAACTTTTCTTAATCACCCTTTACAATCAGTATGGTCTCGGTCTATTTTTAAATTAAGGAAGAATAACTAAACATTTGATTATGTTGAAAATGTTGTTCTTAAGATTGTTTTTCATGTGAGATTAAATATTGTACCACGCGTCGAAACAGTACTACATCTTAAATGTCAACACCCCAGACATGTGATCTTTGTTTTTATATTAAAGTTAATAAATATTTCACAAAATGTTATACGTACGTTTTAATCTCTTCCATAAAAGATGATTAAAATAAACCAAGACTTCGTACAAAAATATTTTTCTGCAAGTATAACAATTTTATCTGTTCGATGTCTTAAAATACAAACACATGCCAGACACTTTAGGATTAATGTGGAAAAACATATAAGGAAATGTCCAAAAACTAATAGAAACAAGTCCTAGCAGACATGTCCGAACAAATGATATACTCCTACACCGGCTATGAGTACTGTATCATTAAGAACATAGGAAAGAATTCGTGCAAGTCGTACCCATTCGGTCTGGGATCAAAATTAGTAAAAATTTTTGTAAAGACATCCTTATATGGTGGCTCAGGTTAATTTTGAAGCATAGTCAATAGAGTTTGTTAGACTAACTTTTAAGACCAACAGTAGAGTGGCTAGGGCCAACTATGGACCGAACGATTCTTATATTATTTAACAAGGTTTAGGTTTATTTACTTCTTTCTAAATTAATCTCGATACTAGTTTTTTGAGACAATGACAAACTTTTAAGTGATTTTCTAAAGAGGTTAACATGTGCGGACTATTCTCATTTATAAGGAACTAGCTATACCCAGTGTGCTTTGCTACCCTAAAAGCAATATAAATAAAAAATCTTCTTAATAATTTTGAAGATTCTAACTGTAATGTTTTCCAGAGATA
Organism: Lucilia sericata; assembly: GCF_015586225.1. Classification (NCBI taxonomy): domain Eukaryota; kingdom Metazoa; phylum Arthropoda; class Insecta; order Diptera; family Calliphoridae; genus Lucilia; species Lucilia sericata. Next base: position 18,478 of record NW_023997312.1, on the reverse strand, counting down.
CATTTTTTCCGAACGTTAATTAAGATTTTAATGTAATCGATGACACATTAAAAAAAAATTTAATATTTTCCCAGATATACGAAATTTTGTATTTAATTCATATAGGGGGTGCCAAGACCCCATTGAAAGTCCGCCCGTTATTCTCTAAATGTTCACATTAATGTCAAAGTTCTTCAATTAATATTTGAAGATTGTAGCTCTAATAGTTTCTCAGATATAATAATTTTCCTATTTAATTTATATGGGGGCTCCAAGCTCCCCATGACGAAAGTCCGCTCTTTTTTCTCCAAAATGTTCAGATGAATATTTAAGTTCTTAGTGCAAAATTTGAAGAATTTAGTTCTATTAGTTTCCCAGATAAACCAATTTTTGTATTTTATTAATATGGGAGGTGCTGCTCCCCTCATGGGTAGTCCGTCAATTTATTTCCCAAAATGTTTACATGGATGTTAAAGTTACTCGTGGAAATTTTTAATATTCTAACTATAATAGTTTCCAAGATAAACGAATTTTGTATTTAATTTATATGGGATGTGCCACGCCCCCTAATGCTAATCCACCCACTTTTTGTCTTAAATAATTATATTGATACTAAAGTTGCTCCGACAATTTGAAGACTCTAACTATTATATTATCTCAGATATACTAATTTAATATTTTCTTAATATGGGCGTGGCACGTCGCCCACATGAAATTTCAACATAAAAGGTAGCCTATAGTTCCTTCCAGACATACAGGAAGAAACTGTGAAAATTTCAGGAAAATCGGTCCAGCCGTTTAGCAGTCTATAAAGCACAAACAAACAAACATACATACTTACATACAAACACACTTTCATTTTTATATATGTAGATTTTCGGAAGGGGTCCTTATACGAGATCTATGACCAATTATGAACTGAAAACAAGCTATGACCAATTATGGATCATTACAAAAAAATTTTCTTTATATATATTCTATAATATAACTTATATTTGTGAAATTTTATAAAGATACCGATATTTTGAAGAAAGTTATTAACAATAAATTAATTTTCCGGTAATTCTTCCCGATATGAACCGATTTTTTAGATTTTTAATAATAAATTTCAAATAATAGTGAATATTTTGTATACCCTCCACTACTATCAATGTTGATAGAAGTTATATATAAGTTTATCATTCAGTGTGTAACACCAAGATATATTCATCTGAATCCCAACTAAGTATATATGTCCGGGTCCTTATGCACTTCTGAATCGATTTAGTTATGTCCTAGAAAACTACCTACTTAGAAAAAGTAACGTTTTTTTCTAATTCTCCAGTAATTTTCTTACAAACTACCGAAAATATTAATGAATTTTGTCAAATGATAATTTTTTGCCCAGGTCTCATTGCCCCCATACAATGCTACATATTCTCGGAAATGGGTTTATCGTTAGTAACTTCGTCAAAAAGCGGTATCACCATACAATGATGCAGATATGTACGTATATAATTAAGAATCATATTTCCAATATATCGGTCCATAATTGGTCATAATAGCATTTTTTTAAAAAAGTAGTCGAAAAGTACATTTTTAAAAAGTAGCAAAAGTTGCAATTTTTATTATTTAACTGTGATAAATTATGTTAACACCATTTTTTACAGTTTTGAAAAAAAGTAGTAAAAAAGTACTTTTTGAAAAAGTAGCAAAAATTTATTTTTCTTAACTAAAATTTTATTTTAATGAATTGAAAAATAAAAAAATTTAGTAAAATGGTAACAATAGTAACTCCAATACTTTCGATAGCTATAGTAAACCGACCATTGATCTACATATAAGCAGATGAAGGAATAAAGCTGTTAATATATCTATAAATACAAAAAATTTCACGAAACTCAAAAAGAAGATAAAATTTTGATTGCATTTCAAAAAAAAAAAAAAAAATATTCGCCTGCTTAAGTCTCGATTAAAAATTTATAACAATAAATAAAAAAATTTTGTTAATTGACATACATACATATTAAATTTAATACTTTTAATAACAAAATTTATTTATTATTTGTACATATTTTTAATATTAAATTTTTCACTTTCAACAGTTAAATAAATATTAAACACATTTATTTATTTATATTATTGTCTACTTAAATATGCTATTGACGCTTTAATATTAATTAATATTATTTGGGAAAGTTTTAGTTTTTTTAAGTTTGGCAACAGTTTGCAACTGTAATAAGTTTGCAAATTGTAAATAATTATTTAAACAAATGTCATTAAATCGAATAATTGGCGCCAGATTGAAGGTGGAATTAAACTTTTAATGCTTTTTGCAATTTATAATAATATTTCAGGGTTAATAAGTAAATTAAATATTTAATATTGAATTAATAACTGAATTACATTATTATTGATACTGTTGATATGTAAATTTGTTAATTTATTTATGTTTTATAAACAGTGGAGACTTTTATGAAGGAAATTTAATAATAAATAATAAAATATCTCAGGAAATAAAGTTGTTTTAACGATGATTTAGTTTTTAAAAGAAATTATTAATAATTTTAAAATGACAAAGTCATAGGACTAGTTAACATCATATGATTAAGTTAGTTAGTTAGTTAGTTAGTTAGTTAGTTAGTAGTTAGTAGTTAGTTAGTAGTTAGTTAGTTAGTTAGTTAGTAGTTAGTTAGTTAGTTAGTTAGTTAGTTAGTAGTAGTTAGTTAGTTAGTTAGTTAGTAGTAGTTAGTTAGTTAGTTAGTAGTTAGTTAGTAGTTAGTTAGTTAGTAGTAGTTAGTTAGTTAGTTAGTTAGTTAGTTAGTTAGTTAGTTAGTTAGTTAGTAGTTAGTAGTTAGTTAGTAGTTAGTTAGTTAGTTAGTTAGTTAGTTAGTTAGTTAGTTAGTTAGTTAGTTAGTTAGTTAGTTAGTTAGTTAGTTAGTAGTTAGTTAGTTAGTTAGTAGTAGTTAGTTAGTTAGTTAGTAGTTAGTTAGTTAGTTAGTTAGTTAGTTAGTTAGTTAGTTAGTAGTTATTAGTTAGTTAGTTAGTTAGTTAGTAGTTAGTTAGTAGTAGTTAGTAGTAGTTAGTTAGTTAGTTAGTTAGTTAGTAGTTAGTTAGTAGTAGTTAGTTAGTTAGTTAGTTAGTTAGTTAGTAGTTAGTTAGTTAGTAGTTAGTTAGTTAGTTAGTTAGTAGTTAGTTAGTTTAGTTAGTTAGAGTTTAGTTAGTTAGTTAGTTAGTTAGTTAGTTAGTAGTTAGTTAGTTAGTTAGTTAGTTAGTTAGTTAGTTAGTTAGTTAGTTAGTTACTTTCTTCGGAAATGTTCTAAACCGTTTGTGACATTTTTGAAAAAAGTTGTTTTTTACAAAATGTTAAATAAAAAATAGTAAATATTGCAAATTATAATTTTTAATGTGAAAAACGTATTAAACATTACTTTTAAACCGTTTTTATATTTAGACAAATCTTTGACATTTTGGAAAAGGTAGTAGAAAAGTACTTTTTTAGTAGTATTGTATTTTTTGGAACAATTTAAATCAAATTAGAATAATTTTAAAATTTCTTTAACAAAAAAATATTAAAAATATTAATAATAAATATTAACAAATTACAAAAAGTAGTAAAAAAAGTACTTTTTCAAAAAGTAGTTAATACTGCCAAAAAATATATTATAATATATTAGGTATTATATAGAATTAATTTTTAAAATTTTTTCAGCAGTTTAAAAAAAGTAGTAGAAAAGTACTTTTTTTTAAATTAGTAAAAACTTGAAATTTTAATATTTGAATGTGAAATACAATGTTTGGACAATTCTTTGACATTTTTTAAAAAGGTAGTAGAAAATATTTTAACGGAAAAAACTTAACAAATTACAAAAGGTAGTAAAAAAGTACTTTTTCAAAAAGTAGTTAAAACTGACAAAAAGTATATTATAATGTTACAAGGATTGTTTATATTACATACTAGCAGTAAATTATTTTTTACAAATCTTTAGCACTTAAAAAAAAGTAGTGGAAAAGTACTTTTTACTTACTTTTAATAATTGATGTAAAAAACAATGTTTTCTTTGACATTTTTGAAAAAGGTAGCGGAAAAGTACATTTTTAAAAAAGTAGTAAATTTTTTTTACTGAGTATTATATTCTTAATTATTTTCAAATATAATTACTAATTACATTCAAAATTTGATGACAAAACCCTAATAAAATACAACTAAATTTCCTTAAACACTTGTTATCTTGTTAAGCGCAGGATTAGAAGTCATAGAAAATAAATCCTTTATGAACATCTTTACATCCTTTTTTATTAACAAGTACTTTCCGCACTTTCTTAACGGTATGACGTAATTCCTTCGTGTTGACAGGGAGTTTGCAAAACACACAAACAAACAATAAACAAAGAAACATCCCCTTTGTTGTATTTTGAATTTTCTATATTTTCTTTTTAATGGGGGGGGAGTGGTCGGGGGACTTTTTAAGTGCAATAAAAATTATTGTAACCAAAGTAACAGGGCACTCCCAATGAGGCCCAAATATTCATAACATTTAACCGTCAACAATCATTAATCATTTTATTGGTCAGCATTTCAATTTTTTTGTAAACATTTTACAAAATAATTATTGTTTTTAATTTTTTTTTTAGCCATAAACATCGACTTAAGTTTAAATAAAAAATATAAATAAAATACATTTTAAAAAACCCATAAATCAATTGTTAAGTGTAATTTTTGTTTAAACAATTTTTGTTAAGAACTTACCTTTAAACATTAAAACTTTTTTTTATACATTTTGAGATCAAACAACAAAAAGCATTTTAAAACTCACACCCATATTTAATGAAAGATTTTTGTTTCAAAATTTTATGACAATTCAATTTGTTTTCGGAAAAAAACACACCAATTTATAACTTAATTTATTGTATTTTAAATTAAATTTCAATTTAAACGTGTTCATAATTGTTATGGTTGTCTTTTTGTCGTTGTTAATGAACTTAATTAGTAAATTAAACACCTTGTTTTTGTTGCTAAATATATTATTTGAAATCTTCTTTAAAAATGAACTTGTTTGTTAAACAATTGTAATTATTTGTTTATTTTTTTTTTTTTTTTTATTTTCCTCTTTTTCGTATTCACCGCAATTTTCCCTGTTTTTACTTTGTTTTAAAAACACCAACAAATTTATTAAACTGATTGTTTGAAGCAACAAGCTAAAAGCCAACTCAGTTTCCGGAAAACTTGTGCACAATTTAGTTTGAAATTCTTTTGGGTTTTCATGCAACCTCAACATGTTGTAGATGAAAAGCCGGTAATGACGGAAAACATATATTCTCATCTAAAAGGAAAATCCACATTGCAGAAACATTTGTTGACAATCAGCATGTTAAGGGAACATTTCTCTCAGAGAAATCTTAGCAACATGTTGAAAATTCTCTAGCAACATTAACCCAATAAACAATTTGTAATGTTAAACGTTTCTTTTGGTATCGTCAATTACTTACAATTAAAATATATTTCTACAGTCTTGACCATAGACTATTCTGTAGTCTTGACCATAGAGTATTCTATAGTCTTGACTATAGACTATTTTATAGTCTGGACTATAGACTTGACTATAGACTATTCTATAGCCTTGACTATAGACTATTCTATAGTCTTGACTATAGACAATTCTATAGTCTTGACTATAGATAATTCTATAGTCTTGACTATAGACAATTCTATAGTCTTGACTATAGACAATTCTATAGTCTTGACTATAGACTATTCTATAGTCTTGACCATAGACTATAGAATAGTCTATAGTCTTTACTATAGACTACTCTATAGTCTTTACTATAGACTATTCAATAGTCAAGAATGTAGCATATTCTATAGTCTTGACTATGGACAATTCTACAGTCTTGACCATAGACTATTCTATAGTCTTGACCATAGACTATTGTATAGTCTTGACTATAGACTATTCTATAGTCTTAACCATAGACTCTTCTATAGTCTTTACTATAGACTGTTTTATATTCTTGACTATAGACTATTCTATAGTCTTGACTATAGACTATTCTATAGTCTTGACAATAGACTATTCATTAGTCTTGACTATAGACTATTCTATAGTCTTGACTATATACTATTCTATAGTCTTGACTATAGACTATTCTATAGTCTTGACTATAGACTATTCTATAGTCTTTACTATAGACTATTCTACAGTCTTGACTATATACTATTCTATAGTCTTGACTATAGACTATTCTATAATCTTGACTATACACTATTCTATAGTCTTTACTATAGACCATTTTGACTATAGACTATTCTATAGTCTTTACTATAGACTATTCTATAGTCTTGACTATAGACTATTCTATAGTCTTGGCTATAGACTATTCTATAGTCTTGAGTATAGACTATTCTATAGTCTTGACTATAGACTATTCTATAGTCTTGACTATAGACTATTCTATAGTCTTGGCTATAGACTATTCTATAGTCTTGACTATAGACTATTCTATAGTCTTTACTATAGACTATTCTACAGTCTTGACTATATACTATTCTATAGTCTTGACTATAGACTATTCTATAATCTTGACTATACACTATTCTATAGTCTTACTATAGACCATTTGACTATAGACTATTCTATAGTCTTTACTATAGACTATTCTATAGTCTTGACTATAGACTATTCTATAGTCTTGGCTATAGACTATTCTATAGTCTTGAGTATAGACTATTCTATAGTCTTGACTATAGACTATTCTATAGTCTTGACTATAGACTATTCTATAGTCTTGGCTATAGACTATTCTATAGTCTTGAGTATAGACTATTCTATAGTCTTGACTATAGACTATTCTATAGTCTTGACTATAAACTATTCTTTAGTCTTGACTGTAGACTATTCTATAGTCTTGACTATAGACTATTCTATAGTCTTGACTATAGACTATTCTATAGTTTTGACTATAGACTATTCTATAGTCTTGACTATAGACTATTCTATAGTCTTGACTATAAACTATTCTTTAGTCTTGACTGTAGACTATTCTACAGTCTTTACTATAGACTATTCTATAGTCTTGACTATAGACTATTCTATAGTCTTGGCTATAGACTATTCTATAGTCTTGAGTATAGACTATTCTATAGTCTTGACTATGGACTATTTTATAGTCTTGGCTATGGTCTATTCTATATTCTTGACTATAGACTATTCTATAGTCTTGGCTATGGTCTATATATCTTGACTATAGACTTTTATATAGTCTTGACTATAAACTATTATATAGTCTTGACTATAGACTATTTTATAGTCTTGACTATAGACTATTCTATAGTCTTGACTATATACTATTCTATAGTCTTGACTTTAGACTATTCAATAGTATTGATTACAGACTCTATAGTCTTGACTATAGACTATTCTATAATCTTGAGTATAGACCATTTAATAGTCTTGACTATAGACTATTCCTTAGTTTTGAGTATAGACTATTCTGTAGTTTTGACTATAGAGTTTTCTATAGTTTTGACTATAGACTATTCTATAGTTTTGACTATATACTGTGATATATTTTTGACTATTCTATAGTATTGACTATAGACTATTTTATCTATAATATACGGTTAAGACTATAGAATAGTCTATAGTCCAGACTATAGAATAGTCTATAGTCAAGAAATACTAAAAAGTGTTCTATATATTAGTCACAACTATAGACAATTTTTTTTTAATTGATCTATTAAACAAACATTTTGATTCGTTGTAATTCGGTACGCCTTAGTACCCCCAGTCAAAATCACAAGCCAACATAAGGTTAAGTCATCAAACATGTTCGTACAAACGTAAGAAAAAACAGCTGTTTTCTATTCTCTGTACAACATGTTGTAAACAGCTGTTTTTTTTTTTTAACAATAAACAATTACGTGTTTCTTTTTATTTTTCTTCATCAAGTGTACCGCGTGCCAAAGCCAACAAGTAATAAAAATTGATAAACAAAACAAAACACACAATTGAAACAGAAAATCTAAATAGAAAGTAAAATGAAATAAAAAGAAAAATATATACAAAAAACCACATGTTATAGAATGTGCAAAACAACACAACATTGAGATACTCTCGTACTTGGGGGAATACTCTTTAATAGGAACTGCTGACATTTCTTGCCAATTGTACTCTTCTCTAGACGTATGACGTTATGGATTTTAAACGAGTCATCGGATATACAAGTGACGTTGCAGATTACCCGTGTCTGTCCACTTGTCTGTTTGCTTTTGACGACAGTAAACAAATCATAATTTCTTAAGTAAATGATAAATATATTCTAGTTGGAATGGTCATAACATGAATAAAAAAGGTCATTTATATTTGAGTACTTGCTTTGGGACTCAAATGAAATTAGCAATTAGAAGGGAAGGGGTTTGTGTGATAGTCAAAGTTCTACAAAATAAATTCTGACCCTGACAAAAACATAAATCTTATGGCAGGATAACAGCAACATTAAAATGCTAAACTCGTTATAACAAAACAAGATTTAGAAGATTTAAAACTGGAAAATTTAGATTTTGTAATAACTAAAAAATAGGAAATGTAACCAGCTCACAATGGAAAAAAATAGGAAAATTCTTTGAATAAAAGTTTGATTAATGTTGTCACTTTTTCTTTAGAAAAAGTCTGTCTAATGTCTACACTTTTTCTACAGAAAAAGTCTGACTAAAGTCGACTCTTTTTCTATATAGAAAAAGTCTGACTAAAGTCGACTCTTTTTCTATATAGAAAAAGTCTGAATAAAGTCGGCACTTTTTATATAGAAAAAGTAGGACCAAAGTCCGCTCTTTTTCTATCTAGTCCGCCTCTATAGAAAAACACGGACTAAAGTAGACTTTTTTTCTATATAGAAAAAATCGGACTAAAGTCGACTGTTTTTCTATATAGAAAAAGTCGGACTAAATCGACTGTTTTTCTATATAGGAAGAGTCGTACTAAAGTCGACTGTTTTTCTATATAGAAAAAGTCGGACTAAATCGACTGTTTTTCTATATAGAAAGAGTCGGACTAAAGTCGACTGTTTTTCTATATAGAAAAAGTCGGACTAAATCGTCTGTTTTTCTATATAGAAAGAGTCGGACTAAAGTCGACTGTTTTTCTATATAGAAAAAGTCGGACTAAATCGACTGTTTTTCTATATAGAATGGGTCGGACTAAAGTCGACTGTTTTTCTATATAGAAAAAGTCGGACTAAATCGTCTGTTTTTCTATATAGAAAGACTCGGACTAAAGTCGACTGTTTTTCTATATAGAAAAAGTCGGACTAAAGTCGACTGTTTTTCTATATAGAAAAAGTCGGACTAAATCGACTGTTTTTCTATATGGAAACAGTCGGACTAAAGTCGACTGTTTTTCTATATAGAAAAAGTCGGACTAAATCGTCTGTTTTTCTATATAGAAAGACTCGGACTAAAGTCGACTGTTTTTCTATATAGAAAAAGTCGGACTAAAGTCGACTGTTTTTCTATATAGAAAAAGTCGGACTAAATCGACTGTTTTTCTATATAGAAACAGTCGGACTAAAGTCGACTCTTTTTCTATATATAAAAAGACGGACTAAATTCGACTCTTTTTCTATATAGAAAAAGTCGGAATAAAGTCGACTTTTTTTCTATATATAAAAAGTCGGACTAAAGTCGACTCTTTTACTATATAGAAAAAGTCTGACTAAAATTGACTCTTTTTCTACATGGAAAAAGTCAGACTAAAGTTGAATCTTGAATCGGAAAAGTCAGACTAAAGTAGACTCTTTTTCTATATAGAAAAAGTTTGACTAAAGTCGACTCTTTTCCTATATAGAAAAAGTCTGACTAAAGTCGACTCTTTTTCTATATAGAAAAGTCGGACTAAAGTCCACTCATTTTCTATATAGAAAAAGTCAAAATAAATTCAACTATTTTTCTAAAAAATCACACTAAAGTCGACTATTTTTCTATATAGAAAAAGTCAGACTAAAGTCGACTCTTTTTCTACAAAGAAAAACTCGGACTAAAGTTGACTCTTTTTCTATATAGAAAAGGTCTGATTAAAGTCGATTCTTTTTATATAGTCTGACAATAATTGAAACTTTTTCTATTTAAAAGTTCTCTCTAAAGTCGACTCTTTCTCTATATGAAAAGTTTATTTAATTTCAACACTTTTTCTATAGAAAAAAATCTTAATAACAATAGGAAATGGTGTAGTTTTAATTTTGAAAATAATTTTTTATTATTACTAAAATTCTTAAACTTTAGTTTAAAAAACCATCTTCCAACTTAAACCGGTATTAAAGTCAAAACGAAAAAAAAAATTCTCAAATACACAATTTTGAGAAAAAGTTACACACACAAAAAGATTTCCAGTTGAATAAACTTTTGCAAAAATGGAAAAATAAAATAGTGAATACGAAAAAAAAAATCTACTTATATTATGTATTCGATACAAGTTTTTTTTTTAGTTTAGCTTTGTATTTAAAGCTAAAAATAGAGTCACAAATAGTAAGAGTCAACAAATTTATTAAACCAAGCAGAGAATCTAGAAAAGAGCTGGAATGACAATTTCTAGACGAATTTGACATAAGAAAATATTATGATTTCTTTCTCAGTATTGAAAATTTCTAAAAAGATTTTAATAATGTGTCATAATTTAACAAATTTTCTCTCTTTCTCTATTTTGAAATTGTATTGAATTAGAAATATATATATTTTTTTATATTCGAGATAATTTTCTATTACTTTATACGTTCATTTTATTTTATCAGCTCAAACGTAAAGATAACATTGAATAATAAAATATCATATATATATGAACACAAAAGTTTTAAATTTAAATTGTTTAAACAATTCAACTCATTTACAATTTAATGTTTTCAATTCCATTGTGTTTCAAATATTTAGAAAAAACACCAGACTACAGTTATTTATTTAAAAAAAAATCACATTTTTATTGAAAAAGCATAACAGCTTATTTTAGCCCCCTCCTCTTACCAGTAAGTCCCTCAATTATGGAGAACTTTATGTTTTTAGTTGATAAAATCTATTGATTTTAAAAGACCCATTTTATTACCAATTATCTTGCATTTAATTTTAAAATCTCTATGCCTAAGCCTCCATTCCTACAATTATTAGACATTATTTCAATAAATCATTTCAATTCCACTCTATATCACAACATTTGCCATATATACTCTGTAGAATATGATTTTTCATAAAAAATCCACCCTTAAATTGTACATTTAAAAAAAAATCTCAATACTGTTATTTAATTACCAAAAAGTTTTCTTTATTCTCATTTTGATATTCTAAATTTTTAAACTCTCTGAAAATTTTAATGCGCATTGAAAAATAAGTTTCGTATTTTTTCAATTTTACTTATTTTGTGTTGAGTTTTGTTCATTCCTTTTTAGTTTTATCTTTATTGAAATATGTCAAGGATATTTTTTTTTTTTTTTTGTTATTATCCTTATAACAGCAAACACATACATAATTACGCAAAAAAAAAATATTAAAATTCGTAAAAAAAATGTTGTAGTTCTTTTAGAATGAATTTTCCTGAAATCGATTTTTCCACATTTTTTTACAATAAATTATAATGATGAGTTTTTAAATACTAATGAATACAAGGGGGTCTATTTCAAAAAGAAATGGAGAAAGATAACTTTAGATATTGACTAAATAGCTTTATTCTTACCACCATCTGTCAAAACTTAAAATTCTTTAGACTTTTAACCCCGTATGACCTGTAGATCTTTAAAATTTGAAATCGAAGACTCTTTAAATATACTCCCGCATAGCTGGGAGAATGATCTCTTCAAAACTTAATCTGTTGGAAATTTTTTGCCAAGGAGTTCATAGACTTCACAGACTAGTTAATAGATTAGTCCACAGAATAGTTAATAGACAAGTCCACTGAATAGTTAATAGATTATTTCACAGAATAGTTGAGAGACTAGTCCACAGAATAATTAATCGACTAGTCCATAGGCTAATAAAGAGACAAGACCTCATACTAGTCAATAGACTAGTCCACAGAATAGTCAATAAACTAGTCCAAACACTAGTCAGTAGACTAGGTCGGTTACTAGTTAAGAGAATAGTGAATAGACTAGTCCACATACTAATATATATATATAAATATACTAGGCCACATTCTATTTAAGAGACTAGTCCATAAACTAGTTCACAGACAAGTCAATAAACTACATAGTCCACACACTAGTCTGTAGACTAGATCACTTACTAGTTACATAATAGACTAGTCCATACGACGGACAGACGAAAATAGTCAATAAACTAATCCACAGATTAGTCAATATAACTTTTACTTAGTCCACACTAGTCGATTGACTAGGTCACATACTAGTCAATAGATTAGTCCACTAGACCACAGACTAATCAATAGATTAGGCCACATGCTAATCATTAAACTAGGCCACATGCTAGTCCATATTCTAGTCACTAGACTAGTCCATAAAGTAGACAAAAGAATGATCAATATACTTGTCCATAGATTAGCTAAATAATACTCAATAAAGTAGTCCACAGCCTAGTCCATAGACTATTCAATAGTCTAGTCTTTATAGTCTATAGTCTACTTACTAAACTAGTCCATAGTCTGTAGACTACTCAATAGATAAAAAAGTCGTAACGAATTTAGAACTTAAAATCTGATCTTACAATTTACTGAAACGTTACTTCCGGATAAATATGATAGAAAAATTAGAAGGACAGATTTGGATTCAACGCAGCAAAATCCTTTATAAATGTAGACTAGATCACTTACTAGTTACATAATAGACTAGTCCATGCGACGGACAGACGAAATAGTCAATAAACTAATCCACAGATTAGTCAATATAACTTTTACTTAGTCCACACACTAGTCGATAGACTAAGTCACATACTAGTCAATAGATTAGTCCACTAGACCACAGACTAATCAATAGATTAGGCCACATGCTAAACATTAAACTAGGCCACATGCTAGTCCATATTCTAGTCACTAGACTAGACCATAAAGTAGACAAAAGAATGGTCAATATACTTGTCCATAGAATAGATAAAGAATACTCAATAGACTCAATCAATAAAATAGTCCACAGCCTAGTCCATAGACTATTAAATAGTCTAGTCTTTATAATAGTACATAGACTAGTCACTACATTACTATAGACTACTTACTAAACTAGTCCATAGTCTGTAGACTACTCAATAGATAAAAAAGTCGTAACGAAATTTAGAACTTAAAATCTGATCTTACAATTTACTGAAACGTTACTTCCGGATAGATATGATAGAAAAATTAGAAGGACAGATTTGGATTCAACGCAGCAAAATCCTTTATAAATGTAGACTAGATCACTTACTAGTTACATAATAGACTAGTCCATGCGACGGACAGACGAAAATAGTCAATAAACTAATCCACAGATTAGTCAATATAACTTTTACTTAGTCCACTCACTAGTCGATAGACTAAGTCACATACTAGTCCACTAGACCACAGACTAATCAATAGATTAGGCCACATGCTAATCATTAAACTAGGCCACATGCTAGTCCATATTCTAGTCACTAGACTAGTCCATAAAGTAGACAAAAGAATGGTCAATATACTTGTCCATAGATTAGCTAAAGAATACTCAATAGACTCAATCAATAAAGTAGTCCACAGCCTAGTCCATAGACTATTCAATAGTCTAGTCTTTATAATAGTACATAGACTTGTCACTACATTACTCTATAGTCCATAGTCTGTAGACTACTCAATAGATAAAAAAGTCGAAACGAAATTTAGAACTTAAAATCTTATCTTACAATTTACTGAAACGTTACTTCCGGATAGATATGATAGTGAAATTAGAAGGACAGATTTGGATTCAACGCAGCAAAATCCTTTATAAATGTATACTTCGTGCTATGGGTTTCGACTTTTTTTAAAATTTCTGTTAGCCTGTGTAATGAATGATACATTTTCTTCAAACTATATATTAACTAAAATCAATACAAAGTTTAATCTCAGTAAATATTGAAGAAAATTAAAAAAAAAATAATATAGAAAAATTTAGTCATGTTTTCCATACAAACAGTGTTGTTATTTTTGTCTTACTATTATTCAGTTCTTCTCAATTCGCATTCTAAACACACAGCGAAATAAAAAGAAAACAAATTGATGTTGAATACTCGTATATTTGTAATTTGTTCCATTTTCGTTTTTGTATGTATCCAGTCAATATCTTGGCATTCAAACCGGCAAGTTTTTCTTTTTTTAAAATCAGTTTTGATTCATAGATACAACAAACAGGAAGATGTGTTGTCTTCAAGTTGTTGTCAAACGGAGTAAATAACATTTTAAAATGGTCCATACTCTCGTATCTAAAACATATGTATTTGCAAAATATCTAAAAGTGTAAATTAAAAAGAGCGGAAATATAGTTTATTATAAATAAAATATCGAGTGTTGGTGAGTTTGAAATATTTTTAAAAATTTATTTACCTGTTTCTTATATTTAGCTCATTTAATTAGTGCACACTCACTGACATGTTGTGCAATTGTTCTATTTATGCATCGTATCCATTTCTGATGTACAAACATAAATACCTCTTTTGCTCACTTACTTATTTCTCTTGAATTGTTAAGTTCTAAAGGTTTTCCACTTAACATCGATTCAATTGTTTTGCACCTTAAAATGTACTTTACTTCAAAATGTATCTCGTAGTTTTATTGTCTCGTCATATTATTAGATACGCAGAGCACAAGTTTCTTCGTTAAGATACATCTTAAATGGACAAGTGTTGATAATTTAGCGATTTTTAATAACGACTGAAATTCGATTCATAGAAAAAATTTGGTTGTTGGACTGGACTACAATATTTTCTATAGCCTGGAATTATGTCTGGTCTATAGACTGGACTATAGTCTGCTCTATAGATTTAACTAGACTAGTCCAAAAACTCGACTATATTATCGATAAATTTTATAGTCTGGTCTATAGACTTGACTATAGCATGGTCCAAAGGTGGACTATACTTTAGTCGGCTGACTATAGTCCGTCTATAGGCTCGACTATAGTCACCAATTACAGTTCAAGAGGCTCGACTATAGTCTAGTTATCTCCAATAGTTCCTGAGATACCGAATTGTTTGCAAAAATCCACTGTGCTTTGGATTAGGTATAATCTGGACTATATACATACTTGACTAAAGTCTGTACTATATACTTGAATGTTTAATTGCACATCAGTACGAACATTTCAATCTGAACTCCACAATATTGTGCTATTTTAACGTTTTTCTTAAACACTGCAGCTGTCAACACTGTTAAAGTGTCAAATTTCCAATTGAGTTCATAACTGAAAAAAATTGTCTTGATGGTCAGTGACCTTCGCAAAAAATTGATATGACATTTCCATATAATTAAATCTAAGGTAAACAATCGAAATATTTAAAAATAACAATTAAAATTATTAATAAAACTTTTAAATTTTATGAAAAAAAGTATAAACATTTACTAGTTATCATCTCCAGACCAAAATAAAATAATTTATTTAAAAATAAAATACAGAGAATTAATATATGACGAATAATTCATACTTTTGTTTCCATCATTTATTTTGCAAAAAAAAATCATGAATCAAAATAAAAGTAAAACAATTTCAGATGTCGGAACAAAATCTACTACATACTATCTACTCTATATAATAAAATTAAAATAAATAAATAAATAAACACACGAACAAATACAAAAATAAAATTTTAAAACTCTTTAAAAAAACGAAAAACCTGACAATAATTTTTTATTTTATTTAATTTCATATCTTGTGTATTTATTAAAATTTGAAATAATAGTTAGAAAAAAAGTAAAAGAGATAACGAAGAAAAACCGAGAGAGCGGTAGAGAAAGAGAGTGTGAGTGTATATTTCAAAAGAGGAACATGAGGAAGGAGAGCAAATTTGCTTTGTGTTTGTTTTTGTGTATATTTGTTGATTCGAATATTTCCATATTGAAAAAGTTTTGTTTTGAAAATCAATGTGTTCAAACAAAAATTTAAACTGAAACTGCGTCGAATCGAAATGAAACACAACAACCGACCGACCAGCAACGAACAAGTGCTGATGAAGTGGTTCGTTCACAGGCAGGGATTCACAATGGGAGCGGACGGGAAGGGGGCGAGAGGGGAAGAAAGGGGACAAAGGAAGGGGAAGAAAAACGAACGAACGAACGAACGAACAAGAACGAACGAACGAACGAACACGAACGAAACGAACAACGAACGAACGAACGAACGAACGAACGAACGAACGAACGAACGACTAACGAACGAACGAACTAACGAACGAACGAACGAACGAACGAACGAACGAACGAACGAACGAACGAACGAACGAACGAACGAACGAACGAACGAACGAACGAACGAACGAACGAACGAAGAACGAACGAACGAACGAACGAAGACAACGAACGAACTAACGAACGAGAACGAACGAAACAACGAACGAACGAACGAACGAACGAACGAACGAACGAAAAACGAACGACGAACGAACGAACGAACGAACGAACGAAGAACGAACGAACAAACGAACGAAACGAACGAACGAACGAACGAACGAACGAACGAAGAACGAACGAACGAACGAAACGAACGACGAACGAACGAACGAACGAACAACGAAGAACGAAACGAACGAACAACGAACGAACGAAACGAACGAACGAACGAACGAAACGAACGAACGAACGAACGAACGAAACGAACGAACGAACGAAGAACGAACGAACGAACGAACGAACGAACGAACGAACGAACGAACGAACGAACGAACGAAAACGAAAAAAACGAACGAACGAACGAACGAACGAACGAACGAACGAACGAAACGAACGAACGAACGAAAGAACGAACGAACGAAGAACGAAAACGAACGAAACGAACGAACGAACAACGAACGAACGAACGAACGAACAAACGAAACGAACGAACGAACGAACGAACGAACTAACGAACGAACGAACGAACGAACGAACGAACGAAACGAACGAACGAACGAACGAACGAAACTAACGAACGAACGAACGAACGAACGAACGAACTAACGAAAAGAACGAACGAACGAAAAACGAACGAACGACAACGAACTAACGAACGAACGAACGAACGAACGAACGAAAAGAACGAACGAACGAAACGAACGAACTAAGAACTAACGAACGAACGAAGAACGAACGAACTAACGAACGAACTAACGAACTAACTAACGAACTAACTAACTACTAACGAATAACTAACTACGAACGACTAACTAACTAACGAACTAACTAACTAACTAACTAACTAACTAACTAACTAACGAACTACTAACAAAACTAACTAACTAACTAACTAAACTAACTAACGAACTAACTAACTAACTAACTAACTAAACTAACGAACTAACTAACTAACTAACTAACTAACAACTAACTAACTAACTAACTAACTAACTAACTACAACTAACTAACTAACTAACTAACTAACTAACTAACTAAACTAACTAACTAACTAACTAACTAACTAACCAACTAACTAACTAACGAACTAACGCCCGTAGTCAACGTTGTTCTTTTTATAAGGGGCCTTATAGGGGGGTAGTATTATTTTTTGACCAATCTAAATACAATTTTATAGTTTTTCAGATTATGAAACTTTTTTATGTCGAATTTACAACTTGCATCAATAACAAGTATTTCTGGATAATTTCAATCCTCCACCTTATTTCGGACCCCATCATGTTTTCATCGTTTTAAGATCTAATGAGGAGAAACGATGGTAATGTCCATGTCCATATCTGATCTCCAGAGTAGATGTAGGATTTAAAAATTCATCTTAATTAATATTTTTGTGGACGCTTTGCCTTTAAATGTTGGGAACTTATGTTACAAAAAGTGGTTTTGTGTGAAAATTGTTTTTTCTTAAAAAAATAAAATGAGAATAAAATGAATAAAATTTAATATGGGAACGTAATGAAATTTGGAACGTTGAAATAAAAACAACAAAATTTTTCAGTTTTTTAAAACGGGGTTGAGAAAACATATTTTTTTTATAATTATCCATAGATAGAGATTAAAACACAAAGTGTATGTATTTCAAATTAGAGAGTACCAAATATTATTTAAAAAATTCAATCATTTCCAACAAAATGTAAGTAAAATTTTAAATTTAATTTATGAAAAAAATCATAAAAATTTTAAATTGATAAGAAAATTAATTTGTCAAAAAAATTTTATCGCTATAATTACAAAAGTATAATATCTCTATTTTACATATTTTGGATTTTACTACTAAAATATATTTCGATTTTTTAGTATTTTATTTCTTGAGTAATTTACCTATCTATTCCCTTTCCTTCTGACTCTATTCATATCTTAATCTTATTTCATTTACTTTTAGTCTACTTTTATTTTTTTATATTTTGTTATTGTTTTAATTTTCGTTACGACCAGTATTGAAATCAGT
>NW_023997311.1:0-23454 GCF_015586225.1 Lucilia sericata | reverse complement strand
ATATTGAAATTAGTACACATGTATCAAATGATTACGGTACAATAAACAAAATTCAAATATACCACTTTGTAGACTACTAAGGGATACATAAGTAATTAATGAGAACTGTTCTGCATTCCAGTGGAGAATAATATCCTTTCCTTATTAAAATGATTACAAAAGATTCAAAAATATATAAATTGTAGCTAATATAGTACAAGCAAAGGGATACATTATCTCATCCCAAAAACTTCCGGGTGCAACTCTGTATTTAAGAGTGTTCTTTTAGCTGGATTTGTGTTAAATCGAGGCAAACTACGGGGGGAAAAAGCAGCCGAATGAGTGAAAGAAGTGATTTTTCTTGTTAAAGAACAACAAACTATTAAAAACACGAATAAAAAATCTGAACAGCTGTTCCTTTAGTGATTGATTGTTAAATGTGTTTTTTTCCTCCTTCAGATTTTGTTTTAGTTTGTGTTTGTATATAGTTTTGCTAACTTTAAGAATCAAACTGATATGACCCTAATAAATATTTAATGAACCTCTAAAAAGAGTTAGAAGGGGGGAGGAACGTAAAGTAAAACAAAATCAAGCAAAAACAGGCTTTGAAGGGGATTTGAAATCTAGAAGAAAAGGGCTTTTTCTGAATGAATAGAGATTCCGAAAGGATTAGGATACAATTACAGAAATAAATAGACAGGGAGAAGGGGAAATATGGGCCTATCCTTATAAATAGAGGAATTAATGTTAACATAAAGTTATTCTGCAGAATTTCATCGTAATACTACTGTTTATAACTGAATTATTGATTCTTGAAGTCATTTTCTGAAGAGGAGAACTTTGTATGGGGACTAGGGTCAAATGAGGCCCGAACTTTACGAAAATCGGTATTATTATTTGTCTTATATTAACATAGTTTTTGCGGATTTTTGTAGAAATACTAGAACATTTAATATAGTTAAGGGGCTTAAAGGCTTATTTGGGGGGCATGGTTTGTATGGGGGCTAGGTGAAATAATAAACCGATTTTAACCATTTTCAATAGGCTTCGTTTTTTGGGTTAAAAAAAAGAAACTTTTCTGTTAAATTTATCAAATTATCTTGAAAATTGTGACCTGTAGTTTGATTACAAGGTTTACATGGACAGACGGACGGACGGACGGGCAGACAGATGGACATAGCTAAATCGATTTAGAATATGATTCTGAGCCGATTGGAATACTTTATTATTTCTATTATTCCTATGCGTATCATACATCAGGTCAAACCCAATCTACCCCTCCCCACTAAAGTGAAGACGAAACGAAATCAAGAAAACTTGACATAAACTATTTCCATTTTCATACTATTTATGAAATTTTTTTATAATGAATGAACATAATTTTTTGATGACATCTTTCGATTCATGCTATTTATTACAAAATTCATTCTAGTTATGAACTATTTTTTTTTTTTGTCTAGAGTTGAACTCGGAAACGTAAAGGTCCTGACTTAAATTATTTAAATTTTCATACTATTTATGAAATGTTCTTATACTAAATTTCTTACTCTATTCTTTTAAATTATTAAGTCTACGACATATTTAGAAGGTACGTACCTAAAAATAGAAAAAAGAAAATATGAAAATTAGTATTTTGAATTGAAAATAAAAAAAGTAAAAACTAAAACTGTTAAATGATTTCCAAAATTTGAGCTTAATTTCTACCTTAAACACTTATTTTAAATAGAATTTTTCAAAAAAATAGTTATAGCCACTTCTTATCAAATGAAATCATAAATTATTGCTGGCCCCACCATTACTAAAAGACAAACATGCAAAATTTATTGAAAACTACTAAATGAAACTAAACTAAAAAGTAATTTAACTTTAGTTACACCAATAGACAGCAGAAGACAACAGAAAACCGAAACGTGTGACAATAATTTATGTGCGACACACGAAATGAAGTCAAATAAATTTTCATTTCAAAGGCAGCTTAGAAAATATTGTACTTAAATAGAAAGGAATGGGTAGGAGGCAGCCGTTTGAAAAAAAAAGATAATTTTTTTGTTTTATTTTATTAATAAGTCATAGAATAGTTTAGTGGTTACAATTAATGTAATTGAAAATAAATTCATTAGAAAAACAACAACTAATAAATTCAAAGAGCTAAAGGTTTGGATAAGACATGTTTAGGGCAAAACACACCTAGAGAAAATGATTTACTGACGACTTTTTTAATATTATTTTTAATTAATAATTAAATGGGCATTACCACCATTGAGCACTTTTAAAGACTATAAATCTGGACTATAGAGTAGACTATAGTCTGGACTATAGAGTAGACTATAGTCTGAACTATAGAGTAGACTATAGTCTGGACTATAGAGTAGACTATAGTCTGGACTATAGAAGTAGACTATAGTCTGGACTATAGTCTGGACTTAGAGTACTATAGTCTGGATATAGAGTAGACTATAGTTTGGACTATAGAGTAGAATATAGGATGGACTAAAAATTAGTCAATACTCTGGACTAAAGAGTAAACTATAGTCTGGACTATAGTGTAAGACTATAGTCTGGACTATAGTGTAGACTATAGTCTTGACTATAGTGTAGACTATAGTCTTGACTATAGTGTAGACTATAGTCTTGACTATAGTCTGGACTATAGTCTTGACTATAGTCTGGACTATAGTCTTGACTATAGTCTGGACTATAGTCTTGACTATAGTCTGGACTATAGTCTTGACTATAGTCTGGACTATAGAGTAGACTATAGTCTGGACTATAGAGTAGACTATAGTCTGGACTATAGAGTAGACTATAGGTCTGGACTATAGACTAGGCTAGACTATAGTCCTGACTATAGAGTAGAGATATAGTCTGGACTATAGAGTAGACTATAGTCTGGACTATAGAGTAGACTATAGTCTGGGACTATAGAGTAGACTATAGTCTGGGCTATAGAGTAGACTATAGTCTGGACTATAGTCTGGACTATAGTCTGGACTATAGAGTAGACTATAGAGTAGACTATAGAGTAGACTATAGTCTGGACTATAGTCTGGACTATAGAGTAGACTATAGAGTAGAATATAGTCTGGACTATAGAGTAGACTATAGTCTGGACTATAGAGTAGACTATAGAGTAGACTATAGTTTGGACTATAGAGTAGAATATAGGCTGGACTAAAAATTAGTCAATACTCTGGACTAAAGAGTAAACTATAGTCTGGACTATAGTCTGGACTATAGTCTGAACTATAGTGTAGACTATAGTCTGGACTATAGTGTAGACTATAGTCTGGACTATAGTGTAGACTATAGTCTGGACTATAGTGTAGACTATAGTCTGGACTATAGTGTAGACTATAGTCTTGACTATAGTCTGGACTATAGAGTAGACTATAGTCTGTACTATAGAGTAGACTATAGCCTGGACTATAGACTAGACTATAGTCTGGACTATAGTCTGGACTATAAAGTAGACTATAGTCTGGACTACAGAGTAGACTATAGTCTGTACTATAGAGTAGACTATAGACTGGACTATAGAGTAGACTATAGTCTGGACTAAAGAGTAAACCATAGTCTGGACAATAGAGTAGATTATAGTCTGAACTAAAGAGTAGACTATAGTCTGGACTAAAGAGTAGACTATAGTCTGGACTAAAGAGTAGACTATAGTCTGGACTATAGAGTAGACTATAGTCTGGACTATAGAGTAGACTATAGTCTGGACTGTAGAGTAGACTATAGTATGGACTAAAGAGTAAACTATAGTCTGGACAATAGAGTAGACTACAGTCTGGACTAAAGAGTAGACTATTAGTCTGGACTAAAGAGTAGACTATAGTCTGGACTATAGAGTAGACTATAGGGTAGACTATAGTCTCGACTATAGTCTGGACTATAGAGTAGACTATAGTCTGGACTATAGAGTAGACTATAGTCTTGACTATAGAATAGACTATAGTCTGGACTATAGAGTAGACTATAGTCTGGACTATGGAGTAGACTATAGTCTGGACTATAGAGTAGACTATTGTCTGTACTATAGAGACTAAATTTTTACATTTTCTGTACCCATAGTCTGGACTAAAGAGTAGACTGTAGTCTGGACTAAAGAGTACACTATAGTCTGGACTATAGAGTAGACTATAGTCTGGACTATAGAATAGACTATAGTCTGGACTATAGAGTAGACTATAGTCTGGACTATAGAGTAGACTATAGTCTGGACTGTAGAGTAGACTATAGTCTGGACAATATAGTAGACTATAGTCTGGACTAAAGAGTAGACTATAGTCTGGACTAAAGAGTAGACTATAATCTGGACTATAGAGTAGACTATAGGGTAGACTATAGTCTCGACTATAGATTAGACTATAGTCTGGACTATAGGGTAGACTATAGTCTGGACTATAGAGTAGACTATAGTCTGGACTATAGAGTAGACTATAGTCTGGACTATAGGGTAGACTATAGTCTTGACTGTAGAATAGACTATAGTCTGGACTATAGAGTAGACTATAGTCTGGACTATGGAGTAGACTATAGTCTGGACTATAGAGTAGACTATTGTCTGTACTATAGAGTAGACTATTGTCTGGACTATGGAGTAGACTATAGTCTGGACTATAGAGTAGACTATTGTCTGTACTATAGAGTAGACTATTGTCTGTACTATAGAGACTAAATTTTTACATTTTCTGTACCCATTTTTTTTTTTTTCGATTATAAATAAATCTAACTCGTAATATGTGGGGGTTTGTCTTGATTTTCGATAATGTATTTTTAATTTTTTTTGGCAAATTTTTAACTTTTTTCGCGTCAAAATCACTTGTTTTTCTGCAACTATTTTTACAGATACTTCTCGTTTTTTAGATTGTTGACTTGACTTGCCACACAATCACTATTTTGATATTGACAGAAAACTAACAATAGCATTAAGAAAAAAAACTACAACATCTGCTAAATGTGCAACAGATGTTCGATTTTTTTCTTCGAAATTATAAAATAAAAACGTAAGAATAGAAATAAAAAATTGATTGTGCCAAATTTTGTAGTCACCTTTTTGTTGTTGGCGTCGGCAGCAGCATTGTTTTTGGGTGAGGGTGTGACAGTTCCTATTTTTGCAGTAACAGTTAGATGAAAAAAAAACACTTATTTAACAAATTCGCTAAATGCCAATAAAAATTCTTTTTATAAGTTCTTTACATTTAACAAATTGTTGAAAATTGAATCGATTTGTTGTTTTATTTTTGAAAATGTCTCGCAGGGAGAAGCGGGCTAGCTGTCGTTCGGTAAACATGTTTATATAGTGATTGACGTGATGTTTAACACTTTCAAAAATCACACGATTTAATTTGAAAGAATTTCATCATGACAAGTGCGCCATTTAGCTCATAACTCCATTGCAAATAAAATTATTTGATCAAAAAGTATTTCAAGGCAAATCGGTCGCCTGATTTATAGAAAACGGCCAAGTTTGACACTATTGTCATATTGAAGAAATATTTGCATTAATTTAAGTAATAATTACATTGAATCGTAGTACATTTTTATAGCAATTTCTTTTATTATTTCAACAAAAAATTTGCTTAAATTTTAGTAATAAAAATTTAAGAGGGGTATGTGAGAAAGAAACAAAGAAGTAGTAGAATTTAAAACAAGTCCATATTTTTAATTAATTTCAATTTATCACATGCTTCCGTCAGTTTTACGTTTTATGACTCTTTTTTTATTTGCCTCGCTTTTTGCAACTAAAACTACTACATGTTTTACATTTATGAGGAGGACGGGCTGCTTTTGCTGATGATGAAGATGATACACATCACATCATTTGTGGCCCATTTCATTATTTGATGAAAATTTCTTTCTGAGTTTATTAAGTTTTATATGAGATCTTTTACATATTTTTTTTTATGGCAGACAATTAAATTATAATTTGGTTAAATTTATTAAATTTCTAGACATAGAGTTTCATGTGCATAAATTTGTAAAGGCTATTTTTAGTTCTTTTACAAACATTCAGAAAAGAACAGTAGGGGTATTCCTAGTTGCTATTAAACTATAGCATAATAGCAAATTATTTAACTTTAATTTAAAAATTTGTATTTATCAT
This sequence comes from Lucilia sericata, assembly GCF_015586225.1. Lineage (NCBI taxonomy): Eukaryota > Metazoa > Arthropoda > Insecta > Diptera > Calliphoridae > Lucilia > Lucilia sericata. The sequence goes on along the minus strand of NW_023997311.1, from coordinate 17,366 downwards.
TTTTTTTTTTGTATAATATTTAAGTTCATACCCTTAATACTCATATGCTACAGTTTGTATTTTTTCTTGTGATTAATTCGTAAACTTGTTGTTTGGTAATTAAAGTGCAATTATGTTGGTTTTGTTGTATATTTTTTTATTACATTTAATTAAAAGAACAAATTTGACTATTTAAAATATGAATTAGAAAGAATAAATAGAACAAAAAAGACTTCACTATACAGTTTATATGAATTGTAGCCAAGAATATTCTCTAAACTATAAACAAAAACAGAATCAATTTTATAGTCTATAATGCAGTCATGACTATAGTCTAAAATATAGTTAAATCCACAGTCTAAAAATTAACAGCAAAGACTATATTACATACAATTCATAGTCCTAGAAATAGCCAACAATGTATATATAAATTAAAGTCAAGTCCCCAAACTTAACTTTAGCCAATACTATATTCCAGTCTTTAATATGAACTGCAGTCTATAGTCCAAGAACTAGAACTAAACTAGAACTGAACTAGAACCGAACTAGAACTGAACTAGAAACTGAAGTAGAACTGAAACTAGAACTGAACATAGAACTGAACTAGAACTGAACAGAACTGAACTAGAACAGAACTAGAACTGAACTAGAACTGAACTAGAACTGAACTAGAACTGCACTAGAACTGAACTAGACTGAACTAGACTGAACTAGAACTGCACTAGAACTGAACTAGACTGAACTAGAACTGAACTAGAACTGAACTACTGAACTAGAACCTAGAACTGAACTAGAACACTGAACTGAACTACGACTAGAACTGAACTACTGAACTAGAACCTAGAACTGAACTAGAACTGAACTAGAACTGAACTAGAACTGAACTAGAACTGAACTAGAACTGAACTAGAACTGAACTAGAACTGAACTAGAACTGAACTAGAACTGAACTAGAACTGAACTAGAACTGAACTAGAACTGAACTAGAACTGAACTAGAACTGAACTAGAACTGAACTAGAACTGAACTAGAACTGAACTAGAACTGAACTAGAACTGAACTAGAACTGAACTAGAACTGAACTAGAACTGAACTAGAACTGAACTAGAACTGAACTAGAACTGAACTAGAACTGAACTAGAACTGAACTAGAACTGAACTAGAACTGAACTGAACTAGAACTGAACTGAACTGAACTAGAACTGAACTGAACTAGAACTGAACTAGAACTGAATTCGAACTGAATTAGAACTGAACTAGAACTGAACTAGAACTGAACTAAAACTGAACTAGAACTGAACTAGAACTGAACTAGAACTCAACTAGAACTCAACTAGAACTGAACTAGAACTGAACTAAAACTGAACTAGAACTGAACTAGAACTCAACTAGAACTGAACTAGAACTGAACTAGAACTCAACTAGAACTGAACTAGAACTGAACTAGAACTGAACTAGAACTGAACTAGAACTGAACTAGAACTGAACTAGAACTGAACTAGAAACTGAACTAGAACTGAACTAGAACTGAACTAGAACTGAACTAGAACTGAACTAGAACTGAACTAGAAATGAACTAGAAATGAACTAGAACTGAACTAGATCTGAACTAGAACTGAACTAGAACTGAACTAGAACTGAGCTAGAACTGAACTAGAACTGAACTAGAACTGAACTAGAACTGAGCTAGAACTGAACTAGAACTGAACTAGAACTGAACTAGAACTGAACTAGAACTAGAACTGAACTAGAACTGAACTAGAACTGAACTAGAACTGAACTAGAACTGAACTAGAACTGAATTCGAACTGAATTAGAACTGAACTAGAACTGAACTAAAACTGAACTAGAACTGAACTAGAACTGAACTAGAACTGAACTAGAACTGAACTAGAACTGAACTAGAACTGAACTAGAATTGAACTAGAACTGAACTAGAACTGAACTAGAACTGAACTAGAACTGAACTAGAACTGAACTAGAACTGAACTAGAACTGAACTAGAACTAGAACTGCACTAAAACTGAACTAGAATTAGAACTGAACTAGAACTGAACAAGAACTGAACTAGAACTGAACTAGAACTGAACTAGAACTCAACTAGAACTGAACTAGAACTGAACTAGAACTGAACTAGAACTGAACTAGAACTGAACTAGAACTGAACTAGAACTGAACTAGAACTGAACTAGATCAGAATAGAACTGAACTAGAATTGAACTAGAACTGAACTATTTTATAGTCAAGGCAGTAATCCAAACTTTAACATCATTTCACAAATTTTCTTTGAGTGTACTAAAATTTTTATTCACCACAATAAAATGTAAACAAACATTTAAAATACAAACAAAACAACCATAATTACATGCCTGCTTAAAAGCATGTACGTTTTACTGTTAATTTAACATTTCCCCAAAGTTGTTTAACATGATCAAACCACATACTCCCCCTCTCTCTTTCTCTCTCTAGAAACTCAAACAGTCACTTGTTTTAAACAAACTCTCCCTCACTCTCTTTCTCTGTTTATATTATTGTTATGAAATCTGGCTAATAAAAGAAATGTTTATAATTTTTTTTATAATTAATTCTTTAATTTTAGTTTAATTAGTTCAATTTTATTGAACAAAGTGTATTTGAAATAAATTTTTTGCTAAAAATCATACAACATGTGCTGCTGTATTTATTTTGAAATATCACATGCTATTTTTTTAAAAAAAGATATTTTTTTTTATAAAATTCATTAAAATGTTAAATTTAACTTAAAAAGTGAACAGATGTTGTTTTCTAAATCAAAATTAAAAAAAAAAAAAAAATCAATTCAATGCCAAATATTCAATACTAAACGTATTAGAAAACAATTTAGAAATGAACAAATGTCAAAGTCTTGTAAAAAAAGTTAAATGAGAGAAGAAAATAAATGACGTACAGAAACAACAAACGTTTCGAAATTTTTGTTTAACCTCTACCCGTGCGGTTAATTTGATTTTCTTTCTATAAGATATTTTTAAGATTTTTTGACAAAAAAAAAAAACTATAAATTTTGCCATAATTTGTTAACAGCATTTAAACGCCCCCCACAGACGTTTGTTTAAAATGTTTTACGTATTTTGAAGGAGAATCGAATATTTAGAAATTTATTTATTTTTTTAATTTATATTTTCTTTTGTCATTAACAGCAGAGTTTGGACATTAAAATCCAATGTGACACCACTTTATAGAGAGGTGATGAAAATTTGTCATTTGATTTTAAGAGGAAACAACAAAAAACACTTTTTGAAAAACATAAAATCGGTAATAAAATTGAAATTTAAGATTTAATTTTTTAAAATTTTAAATGAAAATAAAAATTGGCAAGTGATTTTATTAGTTTTCCAAACTTATTTTGAAATTGTGTTTAAGAAAAAATTAAATTTCCTTTTCTTTCCAGAATATTGAAAATTTTAGGTTTTTATCTCTTTAAATATAAATAAAACTTAAAAAAAAACTAAAAATAATTAAGTGTAAAATTGTAAATGTCTTGAAAATTTAACATGTTTGCACTAAAAATAAAGTTTCAAACAAAAAAAGTCTTTTATTTTCTCCTTTTAGTTATGGCAGTGGAAAAGTACCAGAACTCTAATATAGAAACAAATCAAGACAACTACATATATAGTATGAGTTAAATAACGTACCCAGCAAACATTAAATCTTAATAATTTAGCTAAATTTTGGGAATTTATTTATTATATGTTTATAATTTTTAAGAATTCTTTAACATTTTTCTCTAAATCCCAAATCAATTTCTATAACTATTTCCTAGAAAACTTGAACCTCTAATGTTTGCTGGTTTACTTTCTTACCAGCACTCTGTAATGCAAATAAAGAAGTTTTTTGTTGTCTTTAAAGTACAAAAAAAAAAACAATAATGAAATAAATGTTTTAAACATTTGTGTTAGACGTTGTTTTTAGTTTCTTCAATAGTTTAGTTTTTCTTCCTCTAACTTCAATAAATAGTAAATGTGTCTGTACAGAGTTTAATGACAAAAATGTACACAATCACACAGCCATTTACATATATGTATATGTTTGTATGTATATGATGGGCCCAAAGCTTAATGAACAAAATATCTGTTGAAATGTTGATCTTTTAGAAAACACTGAAAAAAATAAAGTAAAGTAAGGAAATCGTTTCAGTTATCTTTGAGATATGAATTATTAGTACAAAACTCCAACTTTTTAAAAATCTTTAACGAAAACTTAATCTTTTTGATCGCTCCGGTTGAGTTAAGGTCCACTTGGACTTAAAACCTGTAACCAAACCATCTTCTAATTTGGCAAACCATCTTCCAACTATGCAACTGAGTTGTAAATTGTCCTAGAATCGGATTATACTACAAGTCTAATTTAGTTCTAGTTCAGTTCTAGTTCAGTTCTAGTTCAGTTCTAGTCCAGTTCTAGTTAGTTCTAGTTCAGTTCTAGTTCAGTTCTAGTTCAGTTCTAGCTCAGTTCTAGTTCAGTTCTAGTTCAGTTCTAGTTCAGTTCTAGTTCAGTTCTAGTTCTAGTTCAGTTCTAGTCAGTTCTAGTTCTAGTTCTGTTCTAGTTCAGTTCTAGTTCAGTAGTCGTCTAGTTCAGTTCTAGTTCAGTTCTAGTTCAGTTCTAGTTCAGTTCTAGTCAGTTCTAGTTCAGTTCTAGTTCAGTTCTAGTTCAGTTCTAGTTCAGTTCTAGTTCAGTTCTAGTTCAGTTCTAGTTCAGTTCTAGTTCAGTTCTAGTTCTAGTTCAGTTCTAGTTCAGTTCTAGTTCAGTTCTAGTTCAGTTCTAGTTCAGTTCTAGTTCAGTTCTAGTTCAGTTTCTAGTTCAGTTCTAGTCAGTTCTAGTTCAGTTCTAGTTCAGTTCTAGTTCAGTTCTAGTTCAGTTCTAGTTCAGTTCTAGTTCAGTTCTAGTTCTAGTTCAGTTCTAGTTCTAGTTCAGTTCTAGTTCTAGTTCAGTTCTAGTTCTAGTTCAGTTCTAGTTCAGTTCTAGTTCAGTTCTAGTTCTAGTTCAGTTCTAGTTCTAGTTCAGTTCTAGTTCAGTTCTAGTTCAGTTCTAGTTCAGTTCTAGTTCAGTTCTAGTTCAGTTCTAGTTCAGTTCTAGTTCAGTTCTAGTTCAGTTCTAGTTCAGTTCTAGTTCAGTTCTAGTTCAGTTCTAGTTCAGTTCTAGTTCAGTTCTAGTTCAGTTCTAGTTCAGTTCTAGTTCAGTTCTAGTTCAGTTCTAGTTCAGTTCTAGTTCAGTTCTAGTTCAGTTCTAGTTCAGTTCTAGTTCAGTTCTAGTTCAGTTCTAGTTCAGTTCTAGTTCAGTTCTAGTTCAGTTCTAGTTCAGTTCTAGTTCAGTTCTAGTTCAGTTCTAGTTCAGTTCTAGTTCAGTTCTAGTTCAGTTCTGGTTAGTTCTAGTTCAGTTCTAGTTCAGTTCTAGTTCAGTTCTAGTTCAGTTCTAGTTCAGTTCTAGTTCAGTTCTAGTTCAGTTCTAGTTCAGTTCTAGTTCAGTTCTAGTTCAGTTCTAGTTCAGTTCTAGTTCAGTTCTAGTTCAGTTCTAGTTCAGTTCTAGTTTCTAGTTCAGTTCTAGTTCAGTTCTAGTTCAGTTCTAGTTCAGTTCTAGTTCAGTTCTAGTTCAGTTCTAGTTCAGTTCTAGTTCAGTTCTAGTTCAGTTCTAGTTCAGTTCTAGTTCAGTTCTAGTTCAGTTCTAGTTCAGTTCTAGTTCAGTTCTAGTTCAGTTCTAGTTCAGTTCTAGTTCAGTTCTAGTTCAGTTCTAGTTCAGTTCTAGTTCAGTTCTAGTTCAGTTCTAGTTCAGTTCTAGTTCAGTTCTAGTTCAGTTCTAGTTCAGTTCTAGTTCAGTTCTAGTTAGTTCTAGTTCAGTTCTAGTTCAGTTCTAGTTCAGTTCTAGTTCAGTTCTAGTTCAGTTCTAGTTCAGTTCTAGTTCAGTTCTAGTTCAGTTCTAGTTCAGTTCTAGTTCAGTTCTAGTTCAGTTCTAGTTCAGTTCTAGTTCAGTTCTAGTTCAGTTCTAGTTCAGTTCTAGTTCAGTTCTAGTTCAGTTCTAGTTCAGTTCTAGTTCAGTTCTAGTTCAGTTCTAGTTCAGTTCTAGTTCAGTTCTAGTTCAGTTCTAGTTCAGTTCTAGTTCAGTTCTAGTTCAGTTCTAGTTCAGTTCTAGTTCAGTTCTAGTTCAGTTCTAGTTCAGTTCTAGTTCAGTTCTAGTTCAGTTCTAGTTCAGTTCTAGTTCAGTTCAGTTCAGTCTAGTTCAGTTCTAGTTCAGTTCTAGTTCAGTTCTAGTTCAGTTTTAGTTCAGTTCTAGTTCAGTTCTAGTTCAGTTCTAGTTCAGTTCTAGTTCTAGTTCAGTTCTAGTTCAGTTCTATTTCTGTTCTAGTTCAGTTCTATTTCTGTTCTAGTTCAGATTTCTCTGAATGCAAGGGATAACAAGAGAACTTATTATTACATCTGTTTCGGAACTAGCGGAATGAAATGAGATCGTGATGAATCTTTCGCATTCAAAAATTATCAATATATTGTTCCTCTAATAATCTGAGTGCTACTAAGAGATAAGTGCCTGACTTATTTGAAATCGATTCAGAGCGTTACATTATCTACAAAAAAGTCAAAGCTAAAACTGATTTATAAACAATTTCAACACAGATTTATGTAGTAACGAAGCTAATCGAAGCCGCTAAGCATATTCTGTTAAAAAACTTTTAAATTTTTAAGTTTAGCACAGACCCTGTCTTAAGCATTTAAAAATTTCAAGTGTATATTCTCAAGACAAAAATTATTTAAAATATGTTGAAACACGTACAAACATTCAATGATTCTTGTGAAAAAAAAGCAAAAAACAAAATCATTTAATAGTAGAACTCTAATACGTTGTATTTTTAACCACTTACAACAAAAAGAGAAAACTGTTTAAAAGAACACATTTAAAATGCAACGAAAAGTTAAAGAAAAATAAAATTATTTATGTGTATTTACCTTCAACACTTTGTTTTAGGTGTAAATAAGAAGAAGTAATACAAGAAAATGTATAAATAAATAAAAAATATTGTTCTATAGTTTATCATCTGAAGACGACTTGTTTCGAAGACATTTGCACAATGGGTAGGAAAACAAATATAAAGCAACTATATGAATATAACCAGAGAATTGGTATATGACACAGAATCTTGAGAAAATTTGGAATATTGAAGAGATTTGTAGTTCCAACGAATCCAAAAAGAAACGAAAGAAAGCCCTAGGGATACGTTGTCTGTCACATTCAAACTTAAGTTACTTTATTGTATTTGACTAGACTGTATGGAATAACTAGTCATGTGCTGATAAATGTTCTTAGTTTTAAGAAGTTGCTATTTTTTCCTACACTGTCCCCACTGTGCAAACTTCGTCTGTCCGTCATTGTAGTTGTCATTAGCGCAGTGCGAGTATGTACCACTGCCAGTACAAATTTCCATTACCATTATTGAAATAACCATAATTCTAAATACAACTCACATGGTTCGAAACATGGTGTTAAGGTGTGTTTTATTTCAGAAAACGACACACCGAGAAAAAAAAGGCCTTTAGACAACACCAGTAAATTTTCACTATTCGCACTTGCACACACATTTATGCAACACACTCTCGTCGGTCGGTCGGTCGTTCGTTCGATTGGAGTAAGTGTTCAAATGTATGTTTGCAAATGAATAATAAATAATTCTGCTGAAAGTGCAGAAATTACATACAACTATACATATGTACATAGTTTTTTGTTTTATTTTAATATTCAGTTAGTGTTTATTTTAAGTTTATTGTTATTGCTGTTGCAGCTAAAGTTGTCGTTTTTGCTGCCTTTGTTCTGCCATCTGATCTTTAAGGCGATTGTGTTTATACAAACACCATTTCGTTGTGTTTTATTTTGCGAAGAGAACGAAAAGGTAAATAAATATTCGCACTGTCAATGTTAAAAACAAATAATACTGAAAATGTCAACGTTAGGAGAAAAGGGGTTCCGGAATAATATTCTGGAAGAAATGGGGAAAAGAAAGTTGATGGGTGTAATCTATAGTCAAGTCTATAGTATAGTTTATAGTCCAGTCTACAGTCTGTATTCAAATCTATAGTCTAGTCTATAGTCTAGTCTATAGCCTAGTCTATAGTCTAGCCTATAGTCTAATCTATCGTCTAGTCTATAGCCTAGTCTATAGTCTAGTCTATAGTCTAATCTATCGTCTAGTCTATAGTCTAGTCTATAGTCTAGTCTATAGTCTAATCTATAGTCTAATCTATAGTCTAGTCTATAGTCTAGTCTATAGTCTAGTATATAGTCTAGTCTATAGTGTAGTCTAGTCTAGTCTATAGTAGTCTATAGTCTAGTCTATAGTCTAGTCTATAGTCTAGTCTATAGTCTAGTCTATAGTCTAGTCTATAGTCTAGTCTATAGTCTAGTCTATAGTCTAGTCTATAGTCTAGTCTAGTCTGCTATAGTCTAGTCTATAGTCTAGTCTATAGTCTAGTCTATAGTCTAGTCTATAGTGCTAGTCTATAGTGCTAGTCTATAGTCTAGTCTATAGTGTAGTCTATAGTCTAGTCTAGTCTAGTCTATAGTCTAGTCTATAGTGTAGTCTATAGTCTAGTCTATAGTCTAGTCTATAGTCTAGTCTATAGTCTAGTCTATAGTCTAGTCTATAGTCTAGTCTATAGTCTAGTCTATAGTCTAGTCTATAGTCTAGTCTATAGTCTAGTCTATAGTCTAGTCTATAGTCTAGTCTATAGTCTAGTCTATAGTCTAGTCTATAGTCTAGTCTATAGTCTAGTCTATAGTCTAGTCTATAGTCTAGTCCTATAGTGCTAGTCTATAGTCTAGTCTATAGTCTAGTCTATAGTCTAGTCTATAGTCTAGTCTATAGTCTAGTCTATAGTCTATGAGTCTAGTCTATAGTCTAGTCTATAGTCTAGTCTATAGTCTTCTATAGTCTAGTCTATAGTCTAGTCTATAGTCTAGTCTATAGTCTTGTAGCAACTACTACTTCACTATAAAAACACTTGTTTAAAAATATAATTTTAAATTATATATCATTGATTTTATGAATAGACTTTGTAGAAAATAGAAAAAATAAAAAAATATTTTTAGTTGTATTTAAAATAAAGAATTGAAAAAAACGATTTTTTTATAATTGGTGACCCCGAGTTCTCCGCGCATAGTATTTAAATTTAAATTCAGGAAATAAATTTACAGATGCCAAGGCAAGCAACTCAAGAAACTGCTTCAGAATCTGTCGCACCTACAACTACATCCACAGTAAATCTTCGCATACCACGATTTTGGAAAGAAATCCAGCCATTTGGTTTGCTCAGTTGGAGGCTCAATTTGAAAACCATAACGTGGTTAACGAAAGCTCCAAATATTTGCTGTTCTGCCGGAATTAGAGCCTGAAGTGCTTTCTCAAGTAACTGATATTATCCTGCAACAACCAAGAGATGCGTACTCAAAGATAAAACAACGGCTTATTGACCATTTTTCCATTTCCGAAGAGAAGCGTATAAAAACACTTCTAAACGAACTACCAATTGGAGATAAGAAGCCAAGTTTTCTTCTCCGTGAAATGCGTAATCTTGCCAACGATGGTGTAAAAGATGAATTTCTCCGCACTATGTGGATTCAACGCTTACCTACCCAAGCTCAAGCAATTTTGGCCACTTCATCTGAACCCTTAGATATTTTGGCTGTCATGGCCGATAAAAATAGTTGATATTTCAAGCTCCTCATCCAGTATTGCTGCAGTCCAAAGTTCCAATGAAATAAGTGAGTTACGCCAACAAATTTCCGCCCTTACAAATGCAGTCAAGGATCTCCAAATTCCTAAAAATCGCCGTTCACGTTCTAAATCCCACAGTAGATCAAGAAAACCTCGCAACTCATCACAACAGATATGTTATTATCATCGTAAGTTTGGTGACAACGCCCGCTGTTGCCGTCAACCCTGTTCCTACTCTACCAGGAATTCGGAAACTCCAAGGCGGTCACTAAACACAACTAGTGACCGAAGCCAAGCAACAAACCGTCTATTTATTTTCGACCCTCAAATTCAGAAAAGTTTTTTGATTGACACAGGAGCTGACATTTCAGTCTTACCTTTGTCAAATCAAAATTATAAGAAAAGTCCTGAAAACTATAAACTGTTCGCCGCTAATGGAACACCTATAAACACATATGGTGACGCTATACTATCCCCAACACTTGGTCTAAGAAGAAGTTTCACCTGGAAGTTTATTGTAGCTGATGTTAACCATCCCATTATTGGAGCAGATTTCTTACAACATTATGGTTTGCTGGTGGACCTCAAAACTAAAAAGTTAATTGACAACTCCACAGGACTAAATTCATCATTTTTCATTAAAAAGACTAGTCATTTAGAAATAAAAACCCTTAACAATAATATTCCATACCATGAATTAATTGCTCGTTTTCCAGATATTACAAATCCGTCAACAACTGCCAAACGAAAACACAATGTGCAACATATAATAGAGACAAAAGGTCAACCTGTAACATCGAAGGCTCGACGTCTTTCACCTGAACAATTCGAAATCGCTAAACGTGAATTTGAATTTATGATGAATCAAGGTATATGTTGCCCATCCAAAAGCAATTGGTCCAGTCCACTTCACATGGTCCCTAAAAAGAATGGCCAGTGGCGGCCATGTGGAGATTATAGACGATTGAATTCCATAACGGTTCCTGACAAATACCCGCTACCTCATATCCACGATTTCGGATTTGGATTGAGTGGTAAGAAAATTTTTTCTACGATCGATTTAGTACGTGCGTACAATCAAATCCCTGTGGCGCCAGAAGATATTCCAAAAACAGCCATTATAACACCATTTGGACTCTTTGAATTTCATTACATGACTTTCGGGTTATGTAATGCTGGCCAAACCTTTCAAAGATTCATACATGAAGTTTTGCGGGGCCTTGACTTTTGCTTCAGCTATCTAGACGATGTCCTGATTGCATCCAAGTCTGAAGAGGAACACTATAATCATCTTCAATTAGTATTTCAACGGTTCAACGAATACGGAATAGTGATTAATCTGTCAAAATGTCACTTTGGTCAAACAGAAATTCAGTTCCTCGGTCATATGGTCAACAAAGATGGTATTTATCCACTACCTGACAAAGTATCTGCAATTACAAATTACCCGAAGCCATCTACTGTAAAAGAAGTTCGTCGTTTTGTTGCAATGATAAACTTTTATCGCAGATTTATTCATCATGCTGCTGAAACTCAAATACCGCTTCTCGAATATCAAAAAGGCAACAAGAAAAAATGACAAAACTCCTATAGTGTGGACTCCAGAAGCTGAACACGCTTTTAACAAATGTAAAACAGATTTAGCCAACGCTACACTCCTTGCCCATCCAATGGATAACAAACCAATTTGTGTAATGGTCGACGCTTCCGACCATGCTATAGGTGGAGTTTTGCAACAACAATCTGAAGCTGGCTGGGTTCCTCTTAGTTTTTTTTCAAGAAAGCTTACAGAAACCCAAAAGAAGTACAGCACCTACGATAGAGAACTTTTGGCCATCTACACCCGTAGTTAAATATTTTCGGTACATGCTCGAAGGCCGTCAGTTCATCATATTCACAGATCACAAGCCCTTAACTTTTGCTTTTAGGCAAAATCCAGAAAAAGGCTTCACCTCGCCAGTTTCGTCAACTTGATTTTATATCACAGTTTTCAACTGACATACGTCATATCAGCGGACATGCAAACACAATTGCAGATACACTTTCGCGTATAGCTATGATTGATGTTCCTACATCTATAGATTTCGAAGAATTAAGTAAATCTCAAGAAGATGATGCAGAACTCCAGTCGCTTCTAAATGATAACTCAACTTCGCTTATTTTAAAGTCCATAGTAATTCAACATGATAAGCCGCCAATTATTTGTGATATCTCAAACAAATAAAGCAAGACCCTTTGTGCCGTCAAATTTTCGCAAAATTGTATTCAATTCACTTCATGGCTTGTCACACGGTGGCATTAAAGTAACAACAAAACTAATCCAAGATCGTTTTGTATGGACAACATGAAGAAAGACATACACAAATGGACCCAAGAATGTATTCAATGCCAGCGTTCTAAAGTAACTCGACACACACATAGTCAAGTTGGTACGTATCCTATAACTTCCGAACGTTTTTCCCATATCAATATAGATTGGTTGGTCCATTTGCCGCCTGACAATGGTTATAAGTACCTATTAACCTGCATCGACAGATTTAGTCGATGGCCTGAGGCTATTCCGTTAGAGGATATGACAGCACGAAAGGTTGCCGAAGCATTATACAATGGTTGGATATCACGCTTTGGTGTCCCATCATTTATAACTACCGATCAAGGTCGTCAGTTCGAGTCCAGTCTTTTTAAGGAACTCGCACTTGTTCTTGGTTGCAAAAGAATAAGAACAACAGCTTATCATCCATCATCAAATGGAATAATTGAACGATGGCACCGTTCCCTAAAAGCTTCTCTAATGTGCCATAATAACAAAAACTGGTTAGAAGTACTTCCAACTGTACTTATTGGTCTTCGTTCAAGTATCAGAGAAGATATAAAAGCAACGCCTGCAGAAATAGTGTATGGTACAACAATTCGTCTACCATGCGACCTACTTCAAAACTCTAAAGATTCATCGCCCAACGACGAATTTGTACAAAATCTCAAAGCACAAATGAACATGTTAAAACCAGTAGATATTAAACATAAATCAAATAAAACCGTATTTCTTCACAAGAATTTAGAAAGTTGTTCTCACGTTTTTGTTCGTACCGATGCTGTAAGGAAACCACTTCAACAACCATATGATGGTCCCTATAGAGTTCTGAAGAAAACTGACAAATTCTTTACGTTAGACGTCAATGGATCCAGCAAAGTGATATCTATAGATCGACTGAAACCGGCATTTATGTTCAATGATGAGATAATCGAAGAACCAAAATCAGTTACTATTCAATTGAAACGAATACCTTCAAATGTGAATCAAAAAATACCAGCTAAAAACAATTCAAGAATCCCTAAAAGAGTAAAATTTTCGAGAGTTAAATAACAAACTCTCTGGGGGGGAGTATATGTAGCAACTACTACTTCACTATAAAAACACTTGTTTAAAAAGAAAGGGAAAGGAGAGAGCAGGAGGGAGGAAGAGACGGGGGAGAAAAGAGAAAAAGAAAAAAAGAGGGGGAGGGGGAGGGAAAAGAAAGAAGGGAAAAAACGAGGGGGGAGACAGACATACAGACAGACAGACAGACAGACAGACAGACAGACAGACAGACAGACAGACAGACAGACATACAGACAGACAGACAGACAGACAGACAGACAGACAGACAGACAGACAACAGACATACATACAGACAGACAGACAGACAGACATACAGACAGACAGACAGACAGACAGACATACAGACAGACATACAGACAGACAGACATACATACAGACATACACATACATACATACAGACATACATACATACAGACATACATACATACATACATACATACTACATACATACATACACACATACAACACACATACATACATGCATACTATGTACATACATACATACATACATACATACATACATACATACATACATACATACATACATACATACATACATACATACATACATACATACATACATACATACATACATACATACATACATACATACATACATACATACATACATACATACATACATACATACATACATACATACATACATACATACAGCAAAAATGAAAAATTGCACCTTTTTGGTAGCGAATATTGACACCTGCAGAGTCCGTGTACCTTTAAAATGGAATATAACTTAGATGTTGTAAGTTCCTCGATTAATCGAGGAAAAATAGATATCAAAAATAGCTTGAGTGACTACTTTCAATTGCAATATCTTCTTATTTGGACCTTACTTTTGAAAACGGAGATGCCAGTAAATTCTACGGTCTAAAAAAAGTTTACGTGTTTCGGCGTTCTTCTGTGTCATTTTAAAAGTTAGAATTTTACTTACAGTGTAATTGTTAACTGATTTTTAAAAGCAAAGTTGCGTTTTACACAAAATAGATACAGTTTTGTAATATATTAATAAATAGTACGGGTTCTTATATAAAATAGTTTGTTAAAAGATTCGTAAACTTGGAAAACGGTGCAGAACTAAAAAAAAAATATGTTAGCTGCACACATACATATGTACATTAGGTAAGGTGTTAATGTTCCCAACTAAAATTATAGTTCAATTGATACCATTTCGCAAAATTTTTGGCGAGTAAGTACTTTTTGGTACTTTTTCGATCTACAAAAGGTACTTTTTGAATTTTCTATAATATTGAACCTATAAACATGGAATTTAGCATGTAGGTCCCGGATTAGGTGAGAACCTAGAAAAGGGGACTTTTTGGTAATTTTTCGTTTTACAAAAGGTATTTATGGAATTTTCTATAATATTAAACCTAGAAACATGAAATTAAGTATTTAGAACACATAAAAGGGGACTTTTTGAATTTTTTTTACAACGGGTATTTTTTGTAATAATTTTTTGTACTGACTATTCACACATCATGGTGTATACCCAAAAAATATTAATATTGGCATCATTAGAAAGGTCCTTGAGAGAAGCTTTAAATTCCATATTAGGAATTTTTGTGTAACAGCAAAAGTAATCGAAATTTTCCAATTTTTCCGGAAATTTTCAGATCTTTTACATTTTAATACAGATGAATTTAATATAATTCGTTGAAATTAATACGTAATAATTCTCAATAAAATCAGGGGAAACTTTTTTTTTTTTCGTTTTTCAAAATTCAATCTAGATCATTGGCGGCCAAACATGCCCCTGCGGACATTGTGTTATTCTCACTCATACACATGCAATACGAATGTTCTCAGCAACAAAACCAACTATACACAAAACAAAAACAATTTAAGATCAACTCTTTATGAAATGATACACAGAGGATATTTTCAAAAGCCGTAACAAATAAATGTTTGTATAAATACTTTTGATAGATAGCTTTATTATGTAAATAATTATTTACAATTATATTTGTATTGTCATTTATTCAAGCAATTAATCGCCAAAATTTTATCGATTAACGGTTAATCATTTGAACACTTATAGACGGACATACATACATACTTTTGTACATAAATACATCAACATATGCATTAATACATTCTTACATCAATATATGCATCAATACATCGTTTCGTCAATACATACATACATAATATGAATAACACAAATAAGTACAAACACATATTTTTTTTCCGTGCAACGCACACATATTTTCATTAATGTTCTCTTTCATATTTTACACTACAACATATGCATTTTAAAAATTCTCTTTCTGGCTACCAATGATCTAGATCAGTGATGTCCATAACTAAAACTGTAGTTGTATTGGTGAGCGAAAGAGAACTGCACTGAAAGAAAAATTGTGTATAACAAAAAAAAAATTTACGGACAAAATTAAAAATTGAAATTTATTTCATATATCATTAATGAAATTTTCTACATTAATGCTGTTATGACAGTTTCGTAGCAAAAGAATATTTTTTAAGTGTGCGGAATTTAATTTATTACGTTGTTTAGAACCAATGAATTTTAAGTCTGAAAAAATCTGTTCACGTAGATACGTTGAGGGAAAAAATGACAAACATTTTTGATAATTCTTTTTTAATTCTGGATATAATAAATCATCTAAATTTTGCCAAAATTCGGTGATATTAATTTTATTAAAGGTGAATTCACTACGAAGTATTATCAACTCCGCTTGGATTTCAAAATCATATTTGGTAACGTCACAATTAAAGGAATTAATGCAAAGATCAAGCAGGAGCTGTACTTATTTAAAATCTTGGAACCTCTCTTCAAAGTTGGAAAATAATGTTTCAAATATTATGTGGTATTCATGAATTTTAGATAGTTTTAAGTTTTTACCAATATTTAAATTATTAAAAAGAAGTAAAGTTTTTGGAAAGTTTGAAAAATCTTCAGCTTGAATTTCTGACGAAAGTAAAAATAATTTAGTTTTAAAAATAAAAAGTTTATTTGAAAGATCAAATGATTTTTTCTTTACCCCGTAATTGTATATTAAAATCATTGAGTAATGCTGTAGTGTCCGCTAAAAATGCCAGATCTAAAATAAAATCATTGTCACTTAAACGCTGTATTTCGGATTTGTCCATGTTTTCGGTCTCTATGAATTGAAGCACAGCATCTTTTAAATCATATAATCTATTAAGACATTCACCACGACTTAACCACCGAACCTCCGTAAACATTTTTAAATCGGGATGAGCTGCATTTTGTTTTTTAAAAAATTTACAAATTTCCGATGGGTCAGTGAATGATGCCCTCCTCGTATTTAATTTATTATTTTTTCTGAAGTCTTCATAGAGGGGTGGTCTGTTAAAAATTTGGAAGCAAGGGCGGTCTGGTGAGTAATACAATGCAAGGAATGGACGGAGATTCCTTTTTTTACTGTCCTATGAAACCTTCATACTTACCAGTCATTACGTTAGCACCATCCGTGCAAACCCTGCTAATTTTTAATATTTATTAAAGAAAAAAGTTTTTCATTTATAATATCAAATAACAGTTTTCCCGTTACATTTCCATGAAATGTTTCAAGAGAAAACATTGTTTCAAAAACGTTATTATTTGCATCTACGCATCTGACACAAATGATAAGTTGACACAAATCATTTATATCTGTGCTTTCATCTATGCAAAATGAAAAAAATTCACAGTTTTTTAATTTTTCAGTAATAGCGGACTCTACAAAAATTCCTAGTTGATCTGTTCGCCGAACTACGCTATTCCGAGATAACGGGAAGGACTTTATAAACTTTAAATTGTACTTCAATTTTTCAAAACATTTATATAAAATATTTTTAATAAATATTCCATCAGAAAATGGTCTACCATGTTTAACAATATCTAAACTTATAAGAGTTGACAACTCTTTTTTAAACTTTTATCATCTAAATTCTTTTCGTTGGCTTCCCTATCAGATAACCAATTCTTTAGTTTTTCCAAAAAAATAATTTTATATTTTAAAAATAATTTTTCTTTTTCCCTATCACTAAATCTATCCATATTACTATGAAAAGAATTATAATGTCTTTTTAAAACAAATCCCCTAATTTCCTTAAATGTTTTATAACATAATAGACATTGAGTATTGTCAAACGCATTTATAATCATAAATATTTTTCGCATGCCATATTAAATTATTTCAGTGCTGTAAACAAAAATATTGAAATAAAATCGTACACCCGCTACACATGTGCATTCGTCGCTGGCTCAGTGACGACTAAACAAAAGAGAATAAGAAT
>NW_023997310.1:0-23476 GCF_015586225.1 Lucilia sericata | reverse complement strand
ACTATAGACTAGACTATAGACTAGACTATAGACTAGACTATAGACTAGACTATAGACTAGACTATAGACTAGACTATGGACTAGACTATAGACTAGACTATAGACTAGACTATAGACTAGACCATAGACTAGACTATAGACTAGACTATAGACTAGACTATAGACTAGACTATAGACTAGACTATAGACTAGACTATAGACTAGACTATAGACTAGACTATAGACTAGACTATAGACTAGACTATAGACTAGACTATAGACTAGACTATAGACTAGACTATAGACTAGACTATAGACTAGACTATAGACTAGACTATAGACTAGACTATAGACTAGACTATAGACTAGACTATAGACTAGACTATAGACTAGACTATAGACTAGACTATAGACTAGACTATAGACTAGACTATAGACTAGACTAGACTAGACTATAGACTAGACTATAGACTAGACTATAGACTAGACTATAGACTAGACTATAGACTAGACTATAGACTAGACTATAGACTAGACTATAGACTAGACTATATACTAGACTATAGACTAGACTATAGACTAGACTATAGACTAGACTATAGACTAGACTATAGACTAGACTATAGACTAGACTATAGACTAGACTATAGACTAGACTATAGACTAGACTATAGACTAGACTATAGACTAGACTAGACTATAGACTAGACTATAGAATAGGATATAGACTAGCCAGTATTAATTTTTTTACCTTTTTCCCTTTTTATAATTATGAAATAATAATTCATTAAAATAAAACTGTTAACATTAAATGACTATTACTTTTTTTAGCTCCCGCTTGGCCGTTAAAAACAACAACTACCACAACTAAAATACGGTATAAAATTCTCGTAAATTAATAAAATTTTCATAACCACTTTATATTCTTGATGAAAGAGCTGCTTTTTTTTTAATAGTTGTTACTTTTGGCATAAAATAAAATCAATCATTAACAATTGTGTTTTTTTTGTATGGGCTTCAAAAATATGAATATTAAAATGCAACACAACAACTGCAACAAAAAACATAAAACCCTAAAGAGTAGTTAATCACTTTAGTGGAAATTTAATAAAAATAAAAATGAAAATATGAAAATGTTTCAGTTTCATTTTACTCTCTGCTCTCTTACTTTGTTTTATGGTTAAATTATGCAGTATTTTAAATAATTAAATTGCTATAACGTTTACAGCAACAATAACTGCATATAGCAACAACTATGACAACTTTAGCATAAAGCCACAGCTATAGTGACTGCTGTGTGGGCTGTTGTTGATATTGTAGCAGTAGCTACTGCTGTTGATGATGGCAATGATGAAGATGACGTAGTTATGTAAACTATATTAATTTTTAGTTTTATTGTTGTTTAAAAAATGGACTTGGTAGTCATTGAAGGCAGACATATAAAATAATGAAAATACAAACAAACTAAATAACTAACTAACTAACTAACTAACTAACTAACTAACTACTAACTAACTAACTAACTAACTAACTAACTAACTACTACTAACTAACTACTACTAACTAACTAACTAACTAACTAACTAACTACTAACTAACTAACTAACTAACTAACTAACTAACTAACTACTACTAACTAACTAACTAACTACTAACTAACTAACTAACTAACTAACTAACTAACTAACTAACTAACTAACTAACTAACTAACTAACTAACTAACTAACTAACTACTAACTACTAACTACTACTACTACTAACTAACTAACTACTAACTAACTAACTAACTAACTAACTAACTAACTACTAACTAACTAACTAACTAACTAACTAACTAACTAACTAACTAACTAACTAACTACTAACTAACTAACTAACTAACTAACTAACTAACTAACTTAACTACTAACTAACTACTAACTAACTACTAACTAACTAACTAACTACTAACTAACTAACTAACTAACTAACTACTAACTAACTAACTAACTACTAACTAACTAACTAACTAACTAACTAACTAACTAACTAACTAACTAACTAACTAACTAACTACTAACTAACTAACTAACTAACTAACTACTAAACTACTAACTAACTAACTAACTAACTAACTAACTAACTAACTAACTAACTAACTACTACTAACTAACTACTAACTAACTAACTAACTAACTAACTAACTAACTAACTACACTAACTAACTAACTAACTAACTAACTACTAACTAACTACTACTAACTAACTAACTAACTAACTAACTAACTACTAACTAACTAACTAACTACCTAACTAACTAACTAACTAACTAACTAACTAACTAACTAACTAACTACTAACTAACTAACTAACTACTAACTAACTAACTAACTAACTAACTAACTAACTAACTAACACTAACTAACTAACTAACTAACTACTACTAACTACTACTACTAACTAACTAACTAACTAACTACTAACTAACTAACTAACTAACTAACTAACTAACTAACTACTAACTAACTAACTAACTAACTAACTAACTACTAACTACTAACTAACTAACTAACTAACTACTAACTAACTAACTAACTAACTAACTACTACTAACTAACTAACTAACTAACTAACTAACTAACTAACTAACTAACTAACTAACTAACTAACTAACTACTAACTAACTAACTAACTAACTACTACTAACTAACTAACTAACTAACTAACTAACTAACTAACTAACTAACTAACTACTAACTAACTACTACTAACTAACTAACTACTACTAACTAACTAACTAACTAACTAACTAACTAACTAACTAACTAACTAACTAACTAACTAACTAACTAACTAACTAACTAACTAACTAACTACTACTACTAACTAACTAACTAACTAACTAACTAACTACTACTAACTAACTAACTAACTAACTAACTAACTACTAACTAACTAACTAACTAACTAACTAACTAACTAACTAACTAACTAACTAACTACTAACTACTACTAACTAACTAACTAACTAACTAACTAACTAACTAACTAACTAACTAACTAACTAACTACTAACTAACTAACACTAACTAACTACTACTAACTAACTAACTAACTAACTAACTAACTAACTAACTAACTAACTAACTAACTAACTACTAACTACTAACTAACTAACTAACTACTAACTAACTATAACTAACTACTCTAACTAACTAACTAACTAACTAACTAACTAACTAACTAAACTAACTAACTAACTAACTAACTAACTAACTAACTAACTAACTAACTAACTAACTACTAACTAACTACTAACTAACTAACTAACTAACTAACTACTAACTAACTAACTAACTAACTAACTAACTACTACTAACTAACTAACTACTAACTAACTAACTAACTAACTAACTACACTAACTAACTAACTAACTCTAACTAACTAACTAACTAACTAACTAACTAACTACTAACTAACTAACTAACTAACTAACTAACTAACTAACTAACTACTAACTAACTAACTACTAACTAACTAACTAACTACTAACTACTAACTAACTAACTAACTAACTACTAACTACTAACTAACTAACTAACTAGACTAACTAACTAACTAACTAACTAACTAACTACTACTAACTAATACTAACTAACTAACTACTAACTAACTACGAACTAACTACTAACTAACTACTACTAACTACTAACTAACTTACTAACTACTAACTAACTACTAACTACTACTAACTAACTAACTAACTAACTAACTAACTAACTAACTACTAACTAACTAACTAACTAACTAACTAACTAACTAACTAACTAACTAACTAACTAACTAACTAACTAACAACTAACTAACTAACTAACTAACTACTAACTAACTAACTAACTAACTAACTAACTAACTACTAACTAACTAACTAACTACAACTAACTAACTACTAACTAACTAACTAACTAACTAACTAACTAACTAACTAAACTAACTAACTAACTAACTAACTACTAACTAACTACTAACTAACTAACTAACTAACTAACTAACTAACTAACTAACTACTAACTAACTAACTAACTACTAACTAACTACTACTAACTACTAACTAACTAACTAACTAACTAACTAACTAACTACTAACTAACTAACTACTAACTAACTAACTACTAACTAACTAACTACTAACTAACTAACTAACTAACTAACTAACTAACTAACTAACTACTACTAACTACTAACTAACTAACTAACTAACTAACTAACTAACTAACTAACTAACAACTACTACTAACTACTACTAACTAACTAACTAACTAACTACTAACTACTACTAACACTAACTAACTAACTAACTAACTAACTAACTAACTAACTACTAACTAACTAACTAACTAACTAACTAACTAACTAACTACTAACTAACTAACTAACTAACTAACTAACTACTACTAACTAACTAACTAACTAACTAACTAACTAACTAACTACTAACTAACTAACTAACTATAACTAACTAACTACTAACTAACTAACTAACTACTACAACTAACTACTATACTAACTAACTTATCAATTCTTATATTTAAAACCCTTCCCTTCATTATTATTTCTATATTATATCTGTCGTATAACTTAATTTGCTGTCGCTGCTCATTATGCCTTATGTTGTTGTCCACTTGCAGTGATTGCTCTTTCCCTTTATAACTCAAGCATCCATTGATGAAAGTTTAACATCACATAAGTACATTTTTTTCAAATATTTAAACCACAAGTCCATCATTTCTTCTATAATTCTAAAAACTTTTAACATCACCAACTCATTTTTGTACAACAAATTTGTTAGTTTAACTCCTATCAACATTTCATCACCGATGTACAGTTGCTATATATGCAAATGTTTGTCCATAAAAAATATTTATTTTATTGTAAATATGTAAAGAGCTTTTTTAAAAAATCTCTTGTTTTTTTTGTTGATTTTTTATATTTATTTTAATTTCCATATAACTACTGTACACACACACTCATAGAGTTTAAATTAATTGCGGTTTGTGCATGTATCGTTTGTGGTCTACTTTGAAATGAAATTAATTTTCATTTTTGTAGTTTTTTTTTGTTTTAAATTTTATTCTTTTCCACCACTTTTCACTGTTATTTTTTACATATTTAATTAAGAAATAACTGTTGGCAATATAATACTGTATGAAAGTAGTATTCTTTAAAAAAAAAAAAAAAAAAATTGTGGGAAAATAAAATAAATATATTGCAGATTCTTATTTATTTAATTAATAAGTATAATTTATTTTTATTCAATAAATATTGGCCTTAGGGTAGAAATAAGGATTAAAAGGAAAGAGTCTAGTCTTTAGTCTAGTCTATAGTCTAGTCTATAGTCTAGTCTATAGTCTAGTCTATAGTCTAGTCTATAGTCTAGTCTATAGTCTAGTCTATAGTCTAGTCTATAGTCTAGTCTATAGTCTAGTCTATAGTCTATCTATAGTCTTGTCTATAGTCTAGTCTATAGTCTAGTCTATAGTCTAGTCTATAGTCTAGTCTATAGTCTAGTCTATAGTCTAGTCTATAGTCTAGTCTATAGTCTAGTCTATAGTCTAGTCTATAGTCTAGTCTATAGTCTAGTCTATAGTCTAGTCTATAGTCTAGTCTATAGTCTAGTCTATAGTCTAGTCTATAGTCTAGTCTATAGTCTAGTCTATAGTCTAGTCTATAGTCTAGTCTATAGTCTAGTCTATAGTCTAGTCTATAGTCTAGTCTATAGTCTAGTCTATAGTCTAGTCTATAGTCTAGTCTATAGTCTAGTCTATAGTCTAGTCTATCTATAGTCTAGTCTAGTCTATAGTCTAGTCTATAGTCTAGTCTATAGTCTAGTCTATAGTCTAGTCTATAGTCTAGTCTATATCTAGTCTATAGTCTAGTCTATAGTCTAGTCTATAGTCTATAGTCTAGTCTATAGTCTAGTCTATAGTCTAGTCTATAGTCTAGTCTATAGTCTAGTCTATAGTCTAGTCTATAGTCTAGTCTATAGTCTAGTCTATAGTCTAGTCTATAGTCTAGTCTATAGTCTAGTCTATAGTCTAGTCTATAGTCTAGTCTATAGTCTAGTCTATAGTCTAGTCTATAGTCTAGTCTATAGTCTAGTCTATAGTCTAGTCTATAGTCTAGTCTATAGTCTAGTCTATAGTCTAGTCTATAGTCTAGTCTATAGTCTAGTCTATAGTCTAGTCTATAGTCTAGTCTATAGTCTAGTCTATAGTCTAGTCTATAGTCTAGTCTATAGTCTAGTCTATAGTCTAGTCTATAGTCTAGTCTATAGTCTAGTCTATAGTCTAGTCTATAGTCTAGTCTATAGTCTAGTCTATAGTCTAGTCTATAGTCTAGTCTATAGTCTAGTCTATAGTCTAGTCTATAGTCTAGTCTATAGTCTAGTCTATAGTCTAGTCTATAGTCTAGTCTATAGTCTAGTATATAGTCTAGTCTATAGTCTAGTCTATAGTCTAGTCTATCTAGTCTATAGTCTAGTCTATAGTTAGTCTATAGTATAGTCTATAGTCTAGTCTATAGTCTAGTCTATAGTCTCTATAGTCTAGTCTATAGTCTAGTCTATAGTCTAGTCTATAGTCTAGTCTATAGTCTAGTCTATAGTCTAGTCTATAGTCTAGTCTATAGTCTAGTCTATAGTCTAGTCTATAGTCTAGTCTATAGTCTAGTCTATAGTCTAGTCTATAGTCTAGTCTATAGTCTAGTCTATAGTCTAGTCTATAGTCTAGTCTATAGTCTAGTCTATAGTCTAGTCTATAGTCTAGTCTATAGTCTAGTCTATAGTCTAGTCTATAGTCTAGTCTATAGTCTAGTCTATAGTCTAGTCTATAGTCTAGTCTATAGTCTAGTCTATAGTCTAGTCTATAGTCTAGTCTATAGTCTAGTCTATAGTCTAGTCTATAGTCTAGTCTATAGTAGTCTATAGTCTAGTCTATAGTCTTGTCTATAGTCAAGTCTATAGTCTAGGCTATAGTCTTAGTCTAGTCTATAGTCTAGTCTATAGTCTAGTCTATAGTCTAGTCTATAGTCTAGTCTATTAGTCTTGTAGTCTATAGTCTAGTCTATAGTCTAGTCTATGTTCTAGTCTATAGTCTATGTCGATAGTCTAGTCTATAGTCTAGTCTATAGTCTAGTCTATAGTCTAGTCTATAGTCTAGTCTATAGTCTAGTCTATAGTCTAGTCTATAGTCTAGTCTATAGTCTAGTCTATAGTCAGTCTATCGTCTAGTTCTAGTGTAGTCTAAGTACAAATCATCCTCATTAATTCCATACCAAACTTAAACCTCAAAAAGTTATTTCTCTCAAAGAAGAACCAACAAAGAAAAAATATTATGACAAAACTTTGACATTTTAACATGAATTTTTAAATGATTTTCTTTTGCATTTCATCTACAATAAATATACTTTTTGCTGTTTATTTACCCAACTGACTACCTGTGTGCTTGGCATTTTCATTTCAGACACAATACGTAGCTGTCTGTGGAACAAACAGCCCACGCCGATTCAATTCTTTTACCCATAAAAACATTATACTCCTGTGATTTTCAACAAAAAAAGCTGCATTTAATGTATGAATCATCGTCATCATCATCATGATCGTCGTCATCTACTCAAGTTTATTTTAACAATTTAAGCTTGTAGTTTATAATGGCCGTTTTGATACCTGACAGATCGACAATACTCATAAATTGATTAAATACAACAAAAAAAGCGCATTTTATAAAAAGAACCAAATGCTCAACATTTTCTGTTATAGGAAAAAAACAAATGGGTGTTTTTGGTATTTGTTTTGTGAAATATGACTGCAATCAGTGGAAAAAATTATATTTAAACAGTGATACAAATTGGTGTCATGTTAAAAAATTACAACAAAAAAGGTAAGAAATGCTAAAATATGAACTTATTTATGTATTTAAAGTTTTTATAGAAAAAACGGCTAAAATCTTATAAATGGAAAGTTGTGTTTAATTTATAACTTTGAAATAACTTTCAAAACGTTTTAGTTAAAAAAAAAACAATTGAACAGAAGTGGGGGTTTATAACATCTATATGTAAAGCCTGTAACTGAACCTTTATTTGTCTTTATATAGAGTAAGTTACTGGCTGTAGTTTTCAACAGATTAACAGCCTGTTATTGCTTCTATATCTGCATAGAAATAGAGCTAGTTACTGGCTACATATCTGTCTAGAAATGGAGACAGTTACTGACTGTATATCTGTCTGGAAATAGAGCCAGTTACTGGCTCTATATCTGTCTAGAAATAGAGCAAGTTACTGACTCTATATCCGTCTATAATTAGAGCCAGTTACTTTCTCTATATCTGTCTAGAAATAGAGCCAGTTACTGGCTCTATATCTGTCTAGAAATAGAGCTAGTTACTGGCTCTATATCTGCCTAGAAATAGAGATAGTTACTGGCTCTATATCTGTCAAGAAATAGACCCAGTTACTGGCTATATATCTGTCTAGAAATAGAGCCAGTTACTGGCTCTATATCTGAATAGAAATAGAGCCAGTTACTAGCTCTATATCTGCCTAGAAATTGAGCCAGTTACTGGCTCTATATCTGCCTAGAAATGGAGCCAGTTATTGGCTCTATATCTGTCAAGAAATGAAGCCAGTTATGGGCTCTATATCTGTCTAGAAATTGAGCAAGTTAATGGCTCTATATTTGTCTAGAAATAGAGCCAGTTACTGGCTCTATATCTGTCTAGAAATAGAGCTAGTTACTAGTTCTATAGCTGTCTAGTAATAGAGCCAGTTACTAGCTCTATATCTGCCTAGAAATTGAGCCAGTTACTGGCCCTATATCTGTCTAAAAATGTAGCTAGTTACTGTCTAGAAGTAGAGCTAGTTACTGGTTCTATATCTGTCAAAAAATAGCTAGTTACTGACTCTATATCTGTCTAGAAATAGAGCCAGTTACTGGCTCTATATCTTTCTAGAAATAGAGCCAGTTACTGGCCCTATATCTTTGTAGAAATAGAGCCGGTTATTGGCTCTATATCTGTCTAGAAATAGAGCTAGTTACTGGTTCCATATCTGCCTAGAAATAGAGCCTGTTGCTGGCTCTATATCCGTCTAGAAATAGAGCCAGTTACTGGATCTATATCTGTCTAGAAATAGAGCCAGTTACTGGCTCTATATCTTTCTTGAAATAGAGCCAGTTACTGGCCCTATATCTTTGTAGAAATAGAGCCGGTTAATGGCTCTATGTCTGTCTAGAAATAGAGCCAGTTACTGGCTCTATATCTGTCTAGAAATAGAGCCTGTTACTGGCTCTATATCCGTCTAGAAATAGAGCCAGTTACTGGCTCTATATCTGTCTAGAAATAGAGCCAGTTACTGGGTCTATATTTGTTTAGATTTACAGCCAGTTACTGGATCTAAATCTGTATCTATATAAATTTGTTATTTAGAAATAATATCACATCTACACATACACAATTGAAAAAACACTTTATTTAAAAATAGACACGAAAATTGCGCAAAAAATGGTTAAAACTAATTTTTTCCCCATTTTCCTTAACAAGAAAAATATGGCAGTGATCCATTATATAGTCGTGGTAGTGTTGGAGCATGAATTGTGGTCAAGTTTTGTGCGTGTGACAAACAGGCACGTATGTACGTGACTTTTATTTTAAAAAGTTTTTGCGTTTATTTTTTTCGACATAATTTTTTTTTTTTTTTTGGTTCTGTTTGATTATTTTGGTCACAAGGAGAAAATGTGCAAATTTATTTTTAATTTTTTTTATATAACATTATCATTATTATGACTGTTTTAATAAAAAATTGGGTTTATTATAATATCAAAAAAAAAAGTTCAAGTGATAAATATCAATTACTGAAATGAATATGTGGGGAAAATGTTTGAAATAACTGGAACAGGAAAAATGAATAAAAAAGGAAGATTTAAAAGTTTATTAAAATTTAAATTTAAAAATAACTTTAAGTACCAAATACCTTAGGAATACCTTGAGGTATTTGCTGTATCATAATAAGGGTCACATACACAATCACGGTTTAAAAACAAATTCCTATTGTATATAATTTCCATGTTTAAAGTACTTAGAAATGTTAGAAAAAATGTAACAAATATTTCTTAAAAAATTAGTCAAATGTAAAATTCATTTTTTTTTTTTTTTGGTTTTTTCCAAGTCACCGATAAAAAGGTCCTTATAAAATATGCTAATTTTATAACTTGATACCTTTAATAGAGACTTTATATAGACCTGGATGCTACTTAAAATGCTAAATAATTCAAATAATAAACAAAAGGAAACAATAATAATAAAAAAAATAAAAACTTTTAAATAAAACACAGAAAAAAAAATTTTCATACAACTGTCATATAAAAAATTAAATGCTTACAAGTTGTAGATTTCCGCTCGGTTGCATTTAATGAAAATGTTTTCTTTTTCTTTTGACTCGATAAAATAAATTTTTATGAATTTTGGGGTGTAATATTTAGGTTGCTACTGTTATTTGTTTTCTCTTAAACTCTATAAATTATTAATGAAACTTACCCCTGGTTTTAATGTAGTTTTTTGTTCACATTTATTTATGGACATATGTTTTTCTGTGTGTCACTAGTCCAACGCAACGAGAACTGTGTCGTGACAAAAAGGTCATGGTTACGGTTGTTATAGTTCTTACATCTGTTAATTAAAATTTCTAAATACCTTTTCACACCTTTAAGTGTATAATTAAGGGGTTTTTCTGTTTATGCTTAAATAAAGGTTTAAGTCTTTAATATTATTTTAATATTATGTTGATAAAGATCATAAATATTTCTAGACAGAAATTAAGCTCTATTACCGGCTCTATATCTGTCTAGGAATAGAGACATTTACTCTTCCTGGTGGCTCTATATCTGTCTGGAAATAGAGCGAGTTACTGGCTCTATATCTGTCTAGAAATAGAGCCAGTTACTGGGTCTATATCTGTCTAGAAATAGAACCAGTTACTGTCTCTATATCTGTCTAGAAATAGAGCCAGTTATTGGCTCTATATCTGTCTAGAAATAGAGCCTGTTACTGGCTCTATATCTATCTAGAAATAAAGCCAGTTACTGTCTCTATATCTGCCTAGAAATAGAGCCAGTTACTGGCTCTATATCTGTCTGGAAATAGAGCGAGTTACTGGCTCTATATCTGTTTAGAAATAGAGCCAGTTACTGGGTCTATATCTGCCTAGAAATAGAACCAGTTACTGTCTCTATATCTGTCTAGAAATAGAGCCAGTTATTGGCTCTATATCTGTCTAGAAATAGAGCCAGTTACTAGCTCTTTATCTGTCTAGAAATTGAGCGAGTTACTGGCTCTACATCTGTCTAGAAATAGTGCCAGTTACTGGCTTTATATCTATCTAGAAATAGAGCCAGTTACTGGCTCTATATCTATCTAGAAATAGAGCCAGTTACTTGCTCTATATCTATCTAGAAATAGAGCCAGTTACTGGCTCTATATCTATCTAGAAATAGAGCCAGTTACTGGCTCTATATCTGTCTAGAAATAGAGCCAGTTACTGGTTCTATATCTATCTAGAAATAGAGCCAGTTACTGGCTCTATATCTGTCAGCCAGTTACTGGCTCTATATCTATCTAGAAATAGAGCCAGTTACTGGCTCTATATCTATCTAGAAATAGAGCCAGTTACTGGCTCTATATCTGTCTAGAAATAGAGCCAGTTACTGCTTCTATATCTATCTAGAAATAGAGCCAGTTACTGGCTCTATATCTGTCAGCCAGTTACTGGTTCTATATCTGTCTGTACATAGAACCAGTTACTGGCTCTATATCTATCTAGATATCTGGTTCTATATCTGTCTATAAATAGAGCCAGTTACTGGCTCTATATCTATCTAGAAATAGAGCCAGTTACTGGCTCTATATCTGTCAGCCAGTTACTGGTTCTATATCTGTCTATAAATAGAGCCAGTTACTGGGTCTATATCTATCTAGAAATAGAGCCAGTTACTGGCTCTATATCTATCTAGAAATAGAGCCAGTTACTGGCTCACTATCTGTCAGCCAGTTACTGGTTCTATATCTGTCTATAAATAGAGCCAATTACTGGTTCTATATCTATCTATAAATAGAGCCAGTTACTGGCTCTATATCTATCTAGAAATAGAGCCAGTTACTGGTTCTATATCTATCTAGAAATAGAGCCAGTTACTGGCTCTATATCTGTCTATAAATAGAGCCAGTTACTGGCTCTGTATCTGTCTAGTATATCTGTCTGGAAATAGAGCCAGATAATGGCTCTATATCTGTCTGGCAATAGAGCCTGATACTGGCTCCATATCTGTTTAAAAATAGAGACACTTACTGGCTCTATATCTGTCTAAAAATAGGGCCAGTTACTGGTTCTACATCTGTCTAGAAATAAAGCCAGTTACTGGCTATATATCTGTCTAGAAATAGAGCCAGTTACAGGTTCTATATCTGTCTAGAAATAGGGCCAGTTACTGGTTCTACATCTATCTAGAAATAGAGCCGATTTCTAGCTCTATATCTGTCTAGACATAGAGTCAGTTCTGTCTAGAAAAAGAGCCGGTTCCTGGCTCTATATCTGTCTAGTAATAAAGCCAGTTACATGCTGTATTTCTGTCTAGATATATGTAGAGCCTGGTACTGGCTGTATATCTGTTGCTAGTCATCTGTAAAACGCGATTTCTATGCTTTGTGAAGTAAATTTAAGATTTATGAACATGTGTTTTAAAATTTTATATTTTCTGCTCTTGAAATTCCCTTTACAGATGTATTTTATTAAGTTTATTAGCTTTATGCAAAAGTGTGTTTGACAAAAGGTGTCTGGTCTCGGGATTAAAATTTTCCTTTTTGGCCACCACATAAACTCATTTTCATTTATTTTGAATTATAATGGGCTCTCAGGGGAGTCAAACCCCATGCTTAGCTCCCTGTGACCACTATAACATGGTGGACAAACATATATAACAGTTTTAAGTTGTTTACCAGGGATTAAAACAGAGAGAGGGAAATATTAAAATTTTGTCACCGTTAAAAAAATATCTATCAAAATTTTACAGCTTTAAAAATAATGTTAAAACTCGTTAAAAGTATAAAATGTAGATTATTTAATGACTATTTAACTCCTTGTCATAAACATCAGTTCACATTTAATGTTTTTGTATATAAAACTGTAAGGAGTTTATGAATGTTTATTACAGAAGTTATGGATTTTTTATTAAAGAGAACATGTTGAAGTTTTTCTTTTTTTTTTTTGCAAAAACTCTTTAAGATAATTTTAATTTTGTTTTGGCTTTTAAGATCGTTACAAATAAAGTCATTTATGGAGAGAAGTTTTAATAGCAAAGAAAGACGGACAGACTGATATATTTTTTTCTTTTGCAAAATTACTAATTGATCTTTACTACCGTGATAACTAAATAATAAAAATTTGCTGTTGTTAAAAGTAAAAAAAAAGATCTAGAAAACTTGTTGCAAATTACAAAATCAAATGATTGGCATGCGAAGAAATATCCATAATAAAACCTCTCTAAAATCAACAACATTGGCCAAAGTCATCATCAAACGCTCATCATAATTAACAAACAACAAAATATTCAATTCCAAACTAATCAACAGGGGCGTTAAACAAACTTTGTTGTAGCCAGACCATGAAAAGGCCAATAAATGAACACTTTCCTACTGCCATACACCTGCAGCAATAGGTTTTTCTGTTAGTCGTTAAAAGACAAGTTTAAATTTAGATTCTTATCTAGAGTTTTTTTTTTTAAAAATCTTAAAGCTAGAGAAACAACATTAAAAATACTATATACAAACAAAAAACGCCTATTTTGTAGGCAGCTTTATCCTCTCAAATGTTTTCTTAAACTCCCCAGAAAATAGTATTTGTTTTGTTAGAGTGACTGACTAACTGACTGGCAGGAGTACAGCAGTAGAAAAAAAACATTCATTTATTAAGATTGCAATCATCATGATCATCAGCCGTTGCTTGCTGATCATGTGTATAATTTCATGTCATGCTAGAAAATTGTTTATTTATTTATGATTTATAACATTGTATGTTTAACTTAAATAAGTTATTAAACAACATATTTTGTTTCTTTTCGAGCAGGTTTTTCATTTTTCTTGAAAATACTTTTTCATAATAGATGACTTTATTTTAATGGTTTGTTAAAATTAATGATAGCTTTTGCATAAAAAAAAGAAAACTATTAAGATTTCAATAGATAAAGTCAGACAATTTGTTTTCAAATGGTAATTAACTAAAATTATTAATTGCAGAGGTTTATGATAAAGATTAATTGAAGAAAATATATGCATATTTTAAAATTTTCTTTAGCTTTTGATGGCTCTACATGCTGAACATAGGTTCCATATCAGCCTACCAGTAACTGGCTCTATTACTAGACAGATATAGAGCCAGTAACTGGCTCTATTTCTAGACAGATATAGAGCCAGAAACTGACTCTATTTCTAGACAGATGTAGAGCCAGTAAAGGGCTCTGTTTCTAGACAGATATAGGGCTAGTAGCCTGCTCTATTTCTAGACAGATACAGAGCCAGTAACTGGCTCTATTTCTAGACAGATACAGAGCCAGTAACTGGCTCTATTTCTAGACAGATATAGAGCCAGTAACTGGCTCTATTTCTAGACAGATATAGAGCCAGTAACTGGCTCTATTTCTAGACAGATATAGAGCCAGTAAATGGCTCTATTTCTAGACAGATATAGAGCCAGTAACTGGCTCTATTTCTAGACAGATATAGAGCCAGTAACTGGCTCTATTTCTAGACAGATATAGAGCCAGTAACTGGCTCTATTTCTAGACAGATATAGAGCCAGTAACTGGCTCTATTTCTAGACAGATATAGAGCCAGTAACTGGCTCTATTTCTAGACAGATATAGAGCCAGTAACTGGCTCTATTTCTAGACAGATAGAGCCAGTAACTGGCTCTATTTCTAGACAGATATAGAGCCAGTAACTGGCTCTATTTCTAGACAGATATAGAGCCAGTAACTGGCTCCATTTCTAGACAGATATA
Organism: Lucilia sericata; assembly: GCF_015586225.1. NCBI lineage: Eukaryota > Metazoa > Arthropoda > Insecta > Diptera > Calliphoridae > Lucilia > Lucilia sericata. Next base: position 8,417 of record NW_023997310.1, on the reverse strand, counting down.
GAGCCAGTAACTGGCTCTATTTCTAGACATATATAGAGCCAGTAACTGGCTCTATTTCTAGACAGATATAGAGCCAGTAACTGGCTCTATTTCTAGACAGATATAGAGCCAGTAACTGGCTCTATTTCTAGACAGATATAGAGCCAGTAACTGGCTCTATTTCTAGACAGATATAGAGCCAGTAACTGGCTCTATTTCTAGATAGATATAGAGCCAGTAACTGACTCTATTTCTAGACAGATATAGAGCCAGTAACTGGCTCTATTTCTAGACAGATATAGAGCCAGTAACTGGCTCTATTTCTAGACAGATATAGAGCCAGTAACTGGCTCTATTTCTAGACAGATATAGAGCCAGTAACTGGCTCTATTTCTAGACAGATATAGAGCCAGTAACTGGCTCTATTTCTAGACAGATATAGAGCCAGTAACTGGCTCTATTTCTAGACAGATATAGAGCCAGTAACTGGCTCTATTTCTAGACAGATATAGAGCCAGTAACTGGCTCTATTTCTAGACAGATATAGAGCCAGTAACTGGCTCTATTTCTAGACAGATATAGAGCCAGTAACTGGCTCTATTTCTAGACAGATATATAGCCAGTAACTGGCTCTATTTCTAGACAGATATATAGCCAGTAACTGGCTCTATTTCTAGACAGATATAGAGCCAGTAACTGGCTCTATTTCTAGACAGATATATAGCCAGTAACTGGCTCTATTTCTAGTCAGATTTAGAGCCAGTAACTGGCTCTATTTCTGGACAGATATAGAGTCAGTAACTGGCTCTATTTCTAGACAGATATAGAGCCTGTAACTGGCTCTATTTCCAGACAGATATAGAGCCTGTAACTGGCTCTATTTCCAGACAGATATAGAGCCAGTCACTAGCTCTATTTCTAGACAGATATAGAGCCATTACTTACTTAAACAGAAAACGGTGAAGGACTGTTGTTCAGAATACAAACTGTTCATCAAGTAATAATCGATTTTTTTTCCACATTATAATAAATTAAGGAAGCAAAATATACTTAAACCACCATTTTTTGTGTTACTGGCCAAAACAGGAATACAATTCATTCCCTTATTTTCCTTCATCGTTTATAATTTATTGTTGTTTTACATTGTTTCTTTATAACATATCCATTACTACCAAATTTCTCATTTTCCCCTAAATTTACAGCATTTTTTTAAGTTCTTGCAAAATTCTCAAAGAAGAAAAGTATCTTCGAGACTAGAAACTATTTAAGTGGCACGAGTACAAGTGGAATGTTTTCTCTGTTTTTGCCCCAAAGGCTTCATCTGAGTAGACAGTCTACATGCATTTCTTTTATTTTACTTTTTAATATTTCAACAGAGTGATGGCAAACATGGTCCTTTTTTTCTTCTCTTTGTTTTTTATTTATTTTATACCAAGTTTTTCTTTAAGTTTTTTTTTTTTGCTTTGAGTTTTAGGTTTGGTTTGTTAATAATTCATAAAATCATCAGCATAAAACCACTACTTAAACTAACATCATAAAAAAATCATGGAAAAGTATTATGAAATGTAGTCTGGAGAGTTTTCTTTTTTTATGGTTTGTGAAGTAAAAAGAATGAAAGAAAGTTTTGGTTATAGTTTAAGGGAAATTTTACTTAAGATTAAGATTTATACCTATAAAGATTTTGCAAAACAAAAATATTACAGTAGAGCCAGTTACTAGATCTATATCTGTCTAAAAATAGAGCCAGTTACTGGCTCTATATCTGTCTAGAAGTAGAGCCAGTTACTGGCTCTATATCTGTCTAGAAATAGAGCCAGTTACTGGCTCTATATCTGCCTAGAAATAGAGCAAGTTACTGGATCTATATCTGTCTAGAAATAGAGCCAGATACTGGCTCTACATCTGTCTAGAAATAGAGCCAGTTACTGGCTCTATATCTGTCTAGAAAAAGAGCCAGTTACTGGCTCTATATCTGTCTAGATGTTGAGCCAGTTACTGGCTCTATATCTGTCTAGATGTTGAGCCAGTTACTGGCTCTATATCTGTCTAGAAATAGTGCCAGTTTCTGGCTCTATATCTGTCTAGAAACATAGCCAGTTACTGGCTCTATATCTGTCTGGAAATAGAGCCAGTTACTGGCTCTATATCTGTTTAGAAAAAGAGCCAGTTACTGGCTCTATATCTGTCTAGAAATAGAGCTAGTGACTGGCTCTATATCTGTCTAGAAATAACGCCAGTTACTGGCCCTATAACTGTCTATAAATAGAGCCAGTTACTGGCTCTATATCTGTCTAGAAATAGAGCCAGTTACTGGCTCTATATCTGTCTGGAAATAGAGCCAGTTACTTGCTCTATATCTGTCTAGAAATAGAGCCAATTACTGGCTCTATATCTGTCTAGGAATAGAGCCAGTTACTGGCTCTATATCTGTCTAGAAATAGAGCCAGTTACTGGCTCTATATCTGTCTAGAAATAGAGACAGTTACTGGCTCTATATCTGTCTAGATGTTGAGCCAGTTACTGGCTCTATATCTGTCTAGATGTTGAGCCAGTTACTAGTTCTATATCTGTCGTGATATAGAGCCAGTTACTGGCTCTATATCCGTCTAGATATTGAGCCAGTTACTGGCTCCATATATTACTCTAGTCGCAAATTTATTAAATTTTTTACAATTAATTTAAAGCCTTTTGATTTAAAACAACACAATAAACTTCATATCACCCCCAAACGCATACAATCATGCAGTATTCCTTTCATGCAACCAAAAAACCAAAAATTCAATTTTAAATTAATTTTGCCAGTCTCTCAAGGACATTAATTCAACCAAACAAAAAAAAAACCAAACGAAACCCTCTAAAGGCCTGCAACAATGTTAATGATTGTGTTGTGTTGCGATGGTTGTGTCAGTGTGGCGGCAGCAACAAAATAAATTGTATTCACTTGCACATTAATTTTGTTGTTATTTTCACAATAAACCACCAAGTTAACTTTGACATTGCAACATTATGTGGCAATAGCATATATAATTTAATGTATCCTTTAACAGCAAGGATATGAATGTAGTTAAATAATCTGATCACGTATTACTTTCAACACACACATACACATTCTCATATTCTGTACTATCTTTGGAAAAAGAGCAACGAAAGAGTTTATGAATTTCGTTACTTGAAAATAAACTGACAAAAGTTTTCTGATATCTATAGTAAAAGTGGCAGAGGCAGGATGTGGTCTGCTGTTTGCAAAACTAGGTTAATAGCCTTAAAAGGACATAATACATATATTTCCATTTTAAACAAGATTGGGAGTAGAATGTGTGTCATATTTGTTTAAAATTTTGTTGATTGTTTTTATTTTCACCAACAACTAAAACTACTTTAATTGAATTGTATTTGTCCAATATTGCTGAAAAGCACATGCATACATACATAAATATGTATATTTAAAGAATTTTTAATAAATATTATGCAAAACACAAAAATTTGAAATAATAGAACGTGCAACCTATTTTGCAATTAATAGCAAAATAAAAACTAAATTCAAATTAGCAAAAACTATACGTTATAATGATAGATAGAAATTGAGTTCAAGTTAATGCAAATGATTTAAGATGACAAATGTGTTGAATATTAATTAATTTGTGGCACAGATAGAAAACAGTAGATACAGGATAAATAGGAGGAAATTTAGAAAGTTCTAGATCAGATCTAGTTCTACTCTAGTTCCGTTCTAGTTCTGTTCTAGTTCTGTTCTAGTTCTGTTTTAGTTCTGTTCTAGTTCTGTTCTAGTTCTGTTCTAGTTCTGTTCTAGTTCTGTTCTAGTTCTGTTCTAGTTCTGTTCTAGTTCTGTTCTAGTTCTGTTCTAGTTCTGTTCTAGTAGTTCTGTTCTAGTTCTGTTCTAGTTCTGTTCTAGTTCTGTTCCAGTTCTGTTCTAGTTCTGTTCTAGTTCTGTTCTAGTTCGTTCTAGTTCTGTTCAAGTTCTGTTCTAGTTCGTTCTAGTTCTGTTCTAGTTCTGTTCTAGTTCTGTTCTAGTTCTATTCTAGTTCTGTTCTAGTTCTGTTCTAGTTCTGTTCTAGTTCTGTTGTAGTTCTGTTCTAGTTCTATTCTAGTTCTTTCCTAGTTCTTTCCTAGTTCTGTTCTAGTTCTGTTCTAGTTCTGTTCTAGTTCTGTTCTAGTTCTGTTCTAGTTCTGTTCTAGTTCTGTTCTAGTTCTGTTCTAGTTCTGTTCTAGTTCTGTTCTAGTTCTGTTCTAGTTCTGTTCTAGTTCTGTTCTAGTTCTGTTCTAGTTCTGTTCTAGTTCTGTTCTAGTTCTGTTCTAGTTCTGTTCTAGTTCTGTTCTAGTTCTGTTCTAGTTCTGTTCTAGTTCTGTTCTAGTTCGTTCTAGTTCTTTCCTAGTTCTGTTCTAGTTCTGTTCTAGTTCTGTTCTAGTTCTGTTCTAGTTCTGTTCTAGTTCTGTTCTAGTTCTGTTCTAGTTCTGTTCTAGTTCTGTTCTAGTTCTGTTCTAGTTCTGTTCTAGTTCTGTTCTAGTTCTGTTCTAGTTCTGTTCTAGTTCTGTTCTAGTTCTGTTCTAGTTCTGTTCTAGTTCTGTTCTAGTTCTGTTCTAGTTCTGTTCTAGTTCTGTTCTAGTTCTGTTCTAGTTCTGTTCTAGTTCTGTTCTAGTTCTATTCTAGTTCTGTTCTAGTTCTGTTCTAGTTTCTGTTCTAGTTCTGTTCTAGTTCTGTTTTAGTTCTGTTCCAGTTCTGTTCTAGTTCTGTTCTAGTTTCTGTTCTAGTTCTGTTCTAGTTCTGTTCTAGTTCTGTTCTAGTTCTGTCTGTTCTAGTTCTGTTCTAGTCTGTTCTAGTTCTGTTCTAGTTCTGTTCTAGTTCTGTTCTAGTTCTTTCTGTTCTAGTTCTGTTCTAGTTCTGTTCTAGTTCTCTTCTAGTTCTCTTCTAGTTCTGTTCTAGTTCTGTTCTAGTTCTGTTCTAGTTCTGTTCTAGTTCTGTTCTAGTTCTAGTTCTGTTCTAGTTCTGTTCTAGTTCTCTTCTAGTTATGTTCTAGTTCTGTTCTAGTTCTGTTCTAGTTCTGTTCTAGTTCTGTTCTAGTTCTGTTCTAGTTCTGTTCTAGTTCTGTTCTAGTTCTGTTCGTTCTAGTTCTGTTGTTCTGTTAGTTCTGTTCTAGTTCTGTTCTAGTTCTGTTCTAGTTCTGTTCTAGTTCTGTTCTAGTTCTGTTCTAGTTCTGTTCTAGTTCGTTCTAGTTCTGTTCTAGTTCTGTTCTAGTTCTGTTCTAGTTCTGTTCTAGTTCTGTTCTAGTTCTGTTCTAGTTCTGTTCTAGTTCTGTTCTAGTTCTGTTCTAGTTCTGTTCTAGTTCTGTTATAGTTCTGTTCTAGTTCTGTTCTAGTTCTAGTTCTGTTCTAGTTCTGTTCTAGTTCTGTTCTAGTTCTGTTCTAGTTCTGTTCTAGTTCTGTTCTAGTTCTGTTCTAGTTCTGTTCTAGTTCTGTTCTAGTTCTGTTCTAGTTCTGTTCTAGTTCTGTTCTAGTTCTGTTCTAGTTCTGTTCTAGTTCTGTTCTAGTTCTGTTCTAGTTCTGTTCTAGTTCTGTTCTAGTTCTGTTCTAGTTCTGTTTCTAGTTCTGTTCCGGTTCTGTTCTAGTTCTGTTCTAGTTCTGTTCTAGTTCTGTTCTAGTTCTGTTCTAGTTCTGTTCTAGTTCTGTTCTAGTTCTGTTCTAGTTCTGTTCTAGTTCTGTTCTAGTTCTGTTCTAGTTCTGTTCTAGTTCTGTCTAGTTCTGTTCTAGTTCGTTCTAGTTCTGTTCTAGTTCTGTTCTAGTTCTGTTCTGTTCTGTTCTGTTCTGTTCTGTTCTAGTTCTGTTCTAGTTCTGTTCTAGTTCTGTTCTAGTTCTGTTCTAGTTCTGTTCTAGTTCTGTTCTAGTTCTGTTCTAGTTCTGTTCTAGTTCTGTTTTAGTTCCGTTCCAGTTCTGTTCTAGTTTTGTTCTAGTTCCGTTCCAGTTCTGTTAAAGGTCATCTTTTCCTTGTTAAAAACTCTTGCCTGTCTTTTCCTTTCTAGCATCATCTGTCATTTTCATTTATAATTCCTCAAGTGCATTTGTGCAACATAATTTATTACATCAATCAGTTTTAATAAGCATTCATTTATTAATGCTAGAAAATAATTATAATTTTATACATTTAATTTATATTTAAATATGCTCTTAAACATTTATAATTTTCTTACAAAATTCATATAAAATTTGTTAAGACGTAGATTTGTTCGAAATGAATTGAAGGTAATTGTGAGAAAATGTTTTATTTTAAAACAGCCCATATGTTTCGTAAAGTTTTATCTTGTCATTTTCATGGATTCCATTTTCATTTCCGGCGGCGTCTCTTTGCTCAGGAGTATGTGTGAGTTTGTTTTATTTGAATATGATTTTGTCTTTTTGCAAGTTTATTTGTTTTAAAAGTTTTTAGTTGTTTGCAAAATACTACGTTTAAATGAAGTCATTATAGTTGGGGGTAATTGCTAAAGGGAGGAAGTGCACTACTTAAGATTTTAAGAAGAAATTTTAAGTTTTTGTTAAAACTGCTCTTAATGCATGTACATTTTCTGTTTTAATTAAATTTTTTCTCCTTTCAATATTGTCAAAATAAGTTTTTATTAAAATTTTAAATATTATTAATCTCATATTATTTTCATAAATACTATGAAACTTTTTGTGTTTAAATGCTATTTAATTATGAATTTTGTTTTTCTGCAAACAAATTGCTATCAAAATATTCATTTGTTACAGGTGATGCAAATTATGAATACTTGTATGAGTTTAATTTGAATACACATATGTTCAGTATAAAATAAAGCAAAAAAATACAAAAATAGTTCAACAATATTTGCATTTAACTCATGCGAGTGCAGAAAAATCGTAGTTAAAATGAATAACAATAAATTAATATCATAGAGATATGCAGGTTAAAAAGAACGAGGGTAGAATGAACAGTAAAAGAAAGAAATTAAATTAGTAAAAATTTTAGTTCAGTTCTAGTTCAGTTCTAGTCAGTTCTAGTTCAGTTTTAGTTCAGTTCTAGTTCAGTTCTAGTTCAGTTCTAGTTCAGTTCTAGTTCAGTACTAGTTCAGTTCTAGTTCAGTTCTAGTTCAGTTCTAGTTCAGTTCTAGTTCAGTTCTAGTTCAGTTCTAGTTCAGTTCTAGTTCAGTTCTAGTTCAGTTCTAGTTCAGTTCTAGTTCAGTTCTAGTTCAGTTCTAGTTCAGTTCTAGTTCAGTTCTAGTTCAGTTCTAGTTCAGTTCTAGTTCAGTTCTAGTTCAGTTCTAGTTCAGTTCTAGTTCAGTTCTAGTTCAGTTCTAGTTCAGTTCTAGTTCAGTTCTAGTTCAGTTCTAGTTCAGTTCTAGTTCAGTTCTAGTTCAGTTCTAGTTCAGTTCTAGTTCAGTTCTAGTTCTATTCTAGTGTCTGTTCTAGTTCTGTTCTAGTTCTGTTCTAGTTCTGTACTAGTTCTATTCTAGTTCTGTTTCTAGTTCTTTTCTAGTTCTGTTCTAGTTCTGTTCTAGTTCTGTTCTAGTTTCTGTTCTAGTTCTGTTCTAGTTCTGTTCTAGTTCTGTTCTAGTTCTATTCTAGTTCTGTTCTAGTTCTGTTCTAGTTCTGTTCTAGTTCTGTCTAGTTCTGTTCTAGTTCTGTTCTAGTTCTGTTCTAGTTCTGTTCTAGTTCTGTTCTAGTTCAGTTCTAGTTCTGTCTAGTTCTGTTCTAGTTCTGTTCTAGGTTCTGTTCTAGTTCTGCTCTAGTTCTGTTCTAGTTCTGTTCTAGTTCTGTTCATAGTTCAGTTCTAGTTCGGTTCTAGTTCAGTTCTAGTTCAGTTCTAGTTCAATTCAGTTCTAGTTCAATTCAGTTCTAGTTCAGTTCTAGTTCAGTTCTAGTTCAATTCAGTTCTAGTTCAATTCAGTTCTAGTTCTAGTTCAGTCAGTAGTTCTAGTTCAGTTCTAGTTCAGTTCTAGTTCAGTTCTAGTTTCAGTTCTAGTTCTAGTTCAGTTCAGTTCTAGTTCAGTTCTAGTTCAGTTCTAGTTCAATTCAGTTCTAGTTCAGTTCAGTTCTAGTTCAGTTCTAGTTCAGTTCTAGTTCAGTTCTAGTTCATTCAGTTCTAGTTCTAGTTCAGTTCAGTTCTAGTTCAGTTCTAGTTCAGTTCTAGTTCAGTTCTAGTTCAGTTCTAGTTCAGTTCTAGTTCAGTTCTAGTTCAGTTCTAGTTCAGTTCTAGATCAGTTCTAGTTCAGTTCTAGTTCAGTTCTAGTTCAGTTCTAGTTCAGTTCTAGTTCAGTTCTAGTTCAGTTCTAGATCAGTTCTAGTTCAGTTCTAGTTCTGTTCTAGTTCTGTTCTAGTTCTGTTCTAGTTCTATTCTAGTTCTGTTCTAGTTCTGTTCTAGTTCTGTTCTAGTTCTGTTCTAGTTCTGTTCTAGTTCTGTTCTAGTTCTG
>NW_023997309.1:0-23373 GCF_015586225.1 Lucilia sericata | reverse complement strand
ATTTGCCAACATACATACAAACAACAAACGTTATACATATGTGAGTAAAGATGTTGTTGATGTTTTTAAAAAAATATTTATTCGTATTATTGGGGTACATACCAGTAAGCAGAAGTTAAAGTTAAATGTTTTTCAAACACCCACAATTTGAAATTTTTTTGAGTTTTAACAAAAAATACGTTTATAACATGTCAATGACAATGAATACTCTAGAGACCCCATTAGGAAATCACTAATAGGAAAAAAGGTTATTAACATTCAAAGAAAATGCATTCTTTAGAAAAAGATTGTTATTAAAAGAAAATTTAGAATTTTGTGATAGTTAAAATACTTTAACTTTTTTAACATTCTTTGTAGGGATTTCGGTTAATTTCCATTGGCACTTTTCAATTGTTTTATTTATTTACTTTCGGGTTTTTTGCACCCTACCTCTACACATTAACATACATCTGTTTGTATGTGTGTAAGTGTTACATGTATTCATGTTTAGTGTTTACAAATTGAATGAATTAATCGTTAAACTTATTTATTTCAATTTAAGAAATGTAACAATCAAAATAAACATTTATGAAAAGTTACGAAAATTAAGGAGTTTTTTTTATCAATTAAAGTTTTGTTTTTTAGAGCTCCCTTTTCCACAGTGTCTAGCAAGAGATGGATAGCTGGCAATAGACATAAATGAACAATTTTAATTTCCGCTCTAGACTTGAACACAACGTACAAGTTTGGAATGAAATAAATAAAATAAAAGTTTTAAGTTTTTATTAGAGGTCTCATATACAGAGATGTTAATTGTTCTGAATAAATTAGGAAGAGGTGTTGCCAAAAAAGTTTTTTTTGTATTTCTATATTTGGGGATATTAGCTGTATCATTGTAAGAACATGGAATTTTTTAAATTGTTTAACTGTAGAATTGACTATAAACTAGACTATAGACTTGACTCTAAACTAGAATATATACTAGACTATAGACTAGACTATAGACTAGACTATAGACTAGACTATAGACTAGACTATAGACTAGACTATAGACTAGACTATAGACTAGACTATAGACTAGACTATAGACTAGACTATAGACTAGACTATAGACTAGACTATAGACTAGACTAGACTATAGACTAGACTATAGACTAGACTATAGACTAGACTATAGACTAGACTACAACTAGACTATAGACTAGACTATAAACCTAGACTAGACTATAGACTAGACTATAGACTAGACTATAGACTAGACGAACTAGAGACTAGACTATAGACTAGACTATAGACTAGACTATAGACTAGACTATAGACTAGACTATAGACTAGACTATAGACTAGACTATAGACTAAACTAGTCGTATTCATGGACTAGTCTAAGACAAGTCCGATATCTAGTCTAGTTTAATTTAAAATTTCAGTAAATGATCTTCAGAAAGATATTGATAGATCTCAAAGATCTGCATAGATTAAAGTGTAGCATACTTTTAAATGTCAAAACTGCTTCTTTTCTTAGTTAAACACTAGATTGGTGTAAACACTTTTAAAAATTTTTCAATGTTTTCTATCAACTGACAATTTTAATTAAATTTAGCAAATTAGTAAAACAACCAAGTATATCAAGGATATAAAAACAATTGTTCTAATTGCTGCAATTGTGAAAATGCGGTCAATGGAAAATTAGAAAGTTAACAGAGTCACAGGAAAAAAAACTAAACAACAAAATACAACAAATAAATCTACATAAAAAAGAACTTAACAATTTTAAAGAATAACTTAATAAAAGATGATCCCCACCCAAGCGGAAGTTGCAAGGATAATAAACTTTTCTATTGTTATAAATAAAGAAACTAAGAAAAACTATTGCAATTAAATTTATTAACTTTTTATAGAGAAAAATTATAGTAATTAATTTTAAAATAGAAATATGAAACGCATAAAAAAAAAAGGAGACAAAACAAAACTAGAAAAACATTTCTGATTATTGAACTATTTCTAACAAGACACAATAACCTTTAGCAGTCATAACAAAACAATAGCATTTAAAGAATGATGGAAAAATTAGAGGCATACTTTTAGGGTGCGGTATTTAATTGTATTGGGGGAAAATTTTTTTAAACGGATGTTATGATTGTTAACAACACACTAATGAATAAATAACCAGACAGACAAAACAGAAACTAGAACACAAACACATATATATTTTCTAAATAAAAGGAGTAAAACTGTCCACTGTATAAAAAACCAACTTTTTTAAGGTTTATTTGTAGCCAAGTTTTCATTGTCATTTAAAAACATAAAAAAATATATATGATGATGAAATGATATCATCTTTTTCTTTGGTTTCTAAACATCTAATATCGACTGGCAAAAGATATATGATCAAACAACCTATTGCCAACAATGCTGCCCTGAAATAGGCTATGGAAAGTTTTCTTCTTTCTTTGCTCTTTCTCTATCTATTTCTCTGTGTGTTTTAGTAACATTTTGAATTTTTATTAAATTACAAAAACATTTGGCTGAAAATATATAATATTTGCCATAAAATACACATTTATACAAAATGGTCAAACTATGAAAAAAAATGGAATAATTTTAAATGAAACGTGCGAAAAATAAATTTATATTTCAATATTCTTAATAAACCAATTTCTAACAAAATCTAATTAAAAAAATTGAATTGGATTATAAAATTAAATTGTAAATACTGAACTGAAATATTTTGAAAATTTCAGTTTTTTTATCAAAACATTTCAAAAACCCACCAAAACCCACACTCCCTATAACGCACATAAAAAATACTTTGTACTTGACTTCAATATCATATGACATTGACTGACTGCAACTACTGACTCAATTATCATATCGTCTTTTAATTTCTTACTTTGGTGTATGTGCTGGAGGACAAAGATATGGGTGGTCTCTTGCATATAATTTACGATTTCACCCAGAGACGTAGTGCACAACAGCTAAATGAATTTTAAATGTTGAGCTATAGTTGTGCAATATTTTATCCTTAAATATGTTTTTTTTTTTTTTTTGTATTTTCATATACATATTTATTTATTTGGCATTCATATTTGCTTTTAGTTGAGTGATATGTAGTCAATATATCATTGTCATCATCAACATTTGTTATTATTGTCAATTGGCATGTGTGGAATTAGAAAACCCAGTAGGAAATCTATTTAAGCGAACAGTCCGACTTTATAACATGATCAGGAACTAAACTAGAACCGAAAAAGCACTCTACTAGAACTGAACTAGAACTGAACTAGAACTAAACTAGAACTGAACTAGAACTGAACTAGAACTGAACTAGAACTGAACTAGAACCTGAACTAGAGAACTGAACTAGAACTGAACTAGAACTGAACTAGAACTGAACTAGAACTGAACTAGAACTGAACTAGAACTGAACTAGAACTGAACTAGAACTGAACTAGAACTGAACTAGAACTGAACTAGAACTGAACTAGAACTGAACTAGAACTGAACTAGAACTGAACTAGAACTGAACTAGAACTGAACTAGAACTGAACTAGAACTGAACTAGAACTGACTAGAACTGAACTAGAACTGAACTAGAACTGAACTAGAACTGAACTAGAACTGAACTAGAACTGAACTAGAACTGAACTAGAACTGAACTAGAACTGAACTAGAACTGAACTAGAACTGAACTAGAACTGAACTAGAACTGAATTAGAACTGAACTAAGGAACTGAACTAGAACTGAACTAGAAACTGAACTAAAACTGAACTAGAACTGAACTAGAACTGAACTAGAACTGAACTAGAACTGAACTAGAACTGATTACTAGAACTGAACTAGAACTGAACTAGAACTGAACTAGAACTGAACTAGAACTGAACTAGAAACTGAACTCGAACTGAACTAGAACTGAACTCGAACTGAACAAGAACTGAAATAGAACTAGAACTAGTCTAGTCTATAGTCTAGTCTACTCTATAGTCTAGTCTACTCTATAGTCTAGTCTACTCTATAGTCTAGTCTACTCTATAGTCTAGTCTACTCTATAGTCTAGTCTACTCTATAGTCTAGTCTACTCTATAGTCTAGTCTACTCTATAGTCTAGTCTACTCTATAGTCTAGTCTACTCTATAGTCTAGTCTACTCTATAGTCTAGTCTTTAGTCTAGTCTATAGTCTAGTCTATAGTCTATCTATAGTCTAGTCTATAGTCTAGTCTATAGTCTAGTCTATAGTCTAGTCTATAGTCTAGTCTATAGTCTAGTCTATAGCTATAGTCTATCTAGTCTATAGTCTAGTCTATAGTCTAGTCTATAGTCTAGTCTATAGTCTAGTCTATAGTCTAGTCTATAGTCTAGTCTATAGTCTAGTCTATAGTCTAGTCTATAGTCTAGTCTAGTCTAGTCTATAGTCTAGTCTATAGTCTAGTCTATAGTCTAGTCTATAGTCTAGTCTATAGCTAGTCTAGTCTAGTCTAAGACTAGTCTATAGTCTAGTCTATAGACTAGTCTATAGTCTAGTCTATAGTCTAGTCTATAGATAGTCTATAGTCTAGTCTAATCTATAATCTATATAATATAATCTATAATCTAATATAATCTAATCTATAGTCTAGTTTATAGTCTAGTCTATAGTCTAGTCTATAGTCTAGCCTATAGTCTAGTCTGTAGTCTAGTGTATAGTCTAGTCTATAGTCTAGTTTATAGTCTAGTTTATAGTCTAGTCTATAGTCCTAGTTTATAGTCTAGTTTATAGTCTAGTCTATAGTCTAGTCTATAGTCTAGTCAATAGTCTAGTCAATAGTCTAGTCTATAGTCTAGTCTATAGTCTAGTCTATAGTCTAGTCTATAGTCTAGTCTATAGTCTAGTCTATAGTCTAGTCTATAGTCTAGTCTATAGTCTAGTTTATAGTCTAGTCTATAGTCTAGTCTATAGTCCAGTCTATAGTCTAGTCTATAATCTAGTCTATAATCTAGTCTATAGTCTAGTCTATAGTCTAGTCTATAGTCTAGTCTATATTCTAGTCTACAGTCTAGTTTGTAGTCTACTATATAGTCAATCAACATTCTTTTATATAGTCCAGTCTATGGTCCAGTCCATAGTCTAGTCTTTAGTCTATTCTTAAGTCTTGTCTATAGTCTAGTCTTTAGTCTATTTTCTACTAAGTGTAGTCTTTTTCAAAATTCTCATAATTTTTTATTCCAAAATTAATTTTTAATTTATTACCAATTCCTCTATTTACCCAATATTCTCGATATTCTTTAGATTACTTTATATGTATGTATGTATTGTTCATTTTCATCCTGTACACATACACTCATAATACAACGCCTTAATATAGGCCATGGAGTATATGCAGTTATTTGTTCATTACATACAAGTACAATAACACCATTTCCAAAACAAACATTTTAAATTAAAAACTATAATTATCTTTTCATAAAGAGAATTTCCCTAACAAAATCACTTGGAAATGGTTTAATTTCACACAAACTGACGTTGAACTTTGCAGCAAACTTAGTTAGTTGACTGATGCACTTCTACATTTGTTGACATTGTGCCAGACATTGAGACTTGGGTTTTCTATTAAAGATTTGTTTCCAACAGCAGCAGCAGTCTTTTATACATGGAAATCTATGGAAAAGTTTTGTGAATGGAAAATTATTTAAATATTTGAAAAAGAAAGAAGGAAAAAACTTTGAAATTAAAGACTTCATAAACTAACAAGTAACACTAGTGCATAACAAACACTCTAGTCAACAACACCTTCTTTGACAACCATGGCTAAAGAACAAACATTTTGAAATTGTAGTGAATAGTTAGTTGGTGACAAATGAGTGTATATTTTGCATACTTTTTAGTGAATAGCGGAGCAACAGGTGTTGAAATTTAATGCTATTATAAGAGAATAAAATAAAACCAGGAAAAATTGTGCAAATTTTATAATTATAAGAAAAACTATTGAAAAGTAAGAATTCAAGTAATTAAAATAGTGTTCTTAATATTAAAATTTTCCTTTTTTTAGTATTTTTATACAATTTTGTTTTTAATGATGCTTCCACGGTCTTCTCATAAGCAAATATTTAAAGCTGTTAATTTTGCTGCTTAAAAAAGAAAAAAAAATTATATAAAATATTAGAAAAACAAAATAGTTTTTAAAGAAATTGCAAAAAATAACAAAATACCAAAATGAAAAGTAAAATACGTTATACACGCAGTAAAAGTTTCAAAGAAATTTTAGGTTATAATCATGATAAGTAAGTATATACAAAAATAAAGCATACCTTAAGGGGTATAGTAGAAAAAAAGTTTAATTTTATATTTTTTAATAAATTTATTTATAAAAAATGCCTTCATTACTTTCATTTTATAGGGCAACAGTTTCCTTTACTAATCTACTTCTTCTTTTTATATATCAACAGCGATGATCAACCAGATTTGGGTCTCTCAAATTCCAACTTCACAGCAAGTTCAAATTCTAGTCTGTCATCGGGTGGTGGCTCCGAGAGTCCATCCACTTCGATGGAACAAATGGGTGGAGCGGGTGTTGCAACACCTACAGCCACCACCTCAGCAATGCATCACCACCATCATCATCAGCACCAGCACAGTCATCAGGACTCGTTTCATGGCAGTATTGGTGGTTCTTCGAATGCTAGTTTTTTGGGTGGTTCAGCGGCTGGTGGTCAAATGGCACGTCATTGGAATTTTGAAAGTGATGAGGAGGATGATCTCAATGAGGCCGACTGGAGTTCAAATGTAGCTGGCGAAATACTGGCGGCTCTAACAGATGCCGAAAAGAAACGTCAAGAGATTATAAATGGTAAATTTGTTTAATTACATAATCCTTAAAAAGTATTAACCTCTTTCTTTTTCTTCTTCCTTCCTTCCTTCTAGAAATTTATCAAACCGAACGTAGTCATGTCCGCACTTTAAAACTCTTAAAACATTTATTCTTATTACCCCTCCAAGAAAGTAATCTACTTTCTCAAGATCATTTAATGTTACTCTTCCCACCCTCTTTGTCATCGCTGTGTGATCTACACGGTGCCTTCGAGCAGAAACTCAAACAGCGTCGTCTCGATCATAATTATATTGTAAATAGTGTTGGTGATCTATTCGCCGAAATGTTTGATGGCAAAAACGGTGAAGAGTTGCGTGAATTTGCCGCCCAATTTTGTGCTCGTCAACAAATTGCTTTAGAAGCTCTCAAAGAGAAACGTCGCAAAGATGAACAATTACAAAAGTTGCTTTCGAAAGCTGAATCACATAAGGCCTGTCGTCGTTTGCAATTGAAAGATCTATTGCCGACGGTATTGCAACGTCTTACCAAATATCCCCTGTTGTTTGAAAATCTCTATAAAGTAACGGTGCGTGTGGTGCCCGAGGATACGGCCGAGGCGGAGGCTATACAGAAGGCTTTAGAGTCGTCGAAAAAGATATTGGTCGATGTTAATCAGGCGGTAAAGACAGCTGAAGATGCGCATAAGTATGAGATTTGTGTTTGTGTTGCTAAAAGTGATTTTGTTTATTATTAATGCGATTTTGTTTTTCAGATTGCAAAATATTCAGCGTAAATTAGACAAATCAACATTTGATAAGGACGAATTCAAGGTGAGTTTTATTGTTTTTGTTAGATTTTATTTAAAGCCTTTAGTTAAGTCCATAGTCTAGTCTATTTTACAGGCTACAGTCCGGGCTATTGTTTAGTCTACGGTCAACACTATGGTATCGATTATAGTATCGTGTATGGCTTAATATATAGTCTATGACCTAGTTTTGTCTATAGTCTAGTCAATAGTCGAATCTATAGTCTTGTCTATAGTCAAAAAAACTGTAGTCTAGTCTATAATCTACTTTATAGTCTAGTCCTTAGTCAAATCTATAGTCTAGTCGATGATCTAATCTATAGTCTAATCTATAATACAGTCTATAATCTAATATATACTTTAGTATGTTGTCTAGTCTATAGTCTGATCTATATTCTAGTCAATAGTCTAGTCTCTAGTCTAGTCTATAGTCTAGTCTATAGTCTAGTCTATAGTCTAGTCTATAGTCTAGTCTATAGTCTAGTCTATAGTCTAGTCTATAGTCTAGTCTATAGTCTAGTCTATAGTCTAGTCTATAGTCTAGTCTATAGTCTAGTCTATAGTCTAGTCTATAGTCTAGTCTATAGTCTAGTCTATAGTCTAGTCTATAGTCTAGTCTATAGTCTAGTCTATAGTCTAGTCTATAGTCTAGTCTATAGTCTAGTCTATAGTCTAGTCTATAGTCTAGTCTATAGTCTAGTCTATAGTCTAGTCTATAGTCTAGTCTATAGTCTAGTCTATAGTCTAGTCTATAGTCTAGTCTATAGTCTAGTCTATAGTCTAGTCTATAGTCTAGTCTATAGTCTAGTCTATAGTCTAGTCTATAGTCTAGTCTATAGTCTAGTCTATAGTCTAGTCTATAGTCTAGTCTATAGTCTAGTCTATAGTCTAGTCTATAGTCAGTCTATAGTCTAGTCTATAGTCTAGTCTATAGTCTAGTCTATAGTCTAGTCTATAGTCTAGTCTATAGTCTAGTCTATAGTCTAGTCTATAGTCTAGTCTATAGTCTAGTCTATAGTCTAGTCTATAGTCTAGTCTATAGTCTAGTCTATAGTCTAGTCTATAGTCTAGTCTATAGTCTAGTCTATAGTCTAGTCTATAGTCTAGTCTATAGTCTAGTCTATAGTCTAGTCTATAGTCTAGTCTATAGTCTAGTCTATAGTCTAGTCTATAGTCTAGTCTATAGTCTAGTCTATAGTCTAGTCTATAGTCTAGTCTATAGTCTAGTGTATAGTCTAGTCTATAGTCTAGTCTAGTCTATAGTCCATATGTCCATATGTGTTCTAAACTCTCAGTTCATAGTCCTGGCTATTGTCTAGTTGATAGTGCAATCTAAAGTCTATAGTCAACAGTCAGTTCTATAGTCGTATATATAGTTCATTCTGTAGTCTGTTCTATAGCATAGTTAATAGTCTAAGACTCTTCCGATCTTTGTATTATAGTTTCATTAAACAAATTTTTTAAATTCCTTTCAAATTTATTTCAGAATTTGGATTTAACACAATACCGTTTGATACATGATGGTAGTTTGACCATGAAGAAAAATCCAAGTATACAATTACATGGTTTATTATTCGAAACAATGATTGTATTACTGACAAAACAGGTAAAAATTTTTGTAATTGATTTGATGCAAAAATCGTTTAATAATTATCTTAATTTCATTAATTTAGGACGATAAATATTCATTGAAATATTTACATGCAGCCCGTAATACCGAAGTTAATAATAAACCCGTTAGTCCCATTATGAGCATCGATTCGGAAACGTTGGTGCGTCAGGAGGCCGCCGATAAGAATTCATTTTTCTTAATTAAAACAAAAACATCACAAATGTTGGAATTACGAGCGCCAAGTAGTTCAGAATGTAAAACGTAAGTTGTCAAATTTTGTTTTTTATTATTTCTTTAAAAATTTTGAAAATATCTCTCTCAAATTGCTGAAAAATAAGTGTATAAAATATCGGTTAAGAAATGATTCGTAATTTTTGGACATAAAAGTATACAATATAAAACGCAACAAATTCAAAAATTGTGTAAATATGTCTACATTATGAAAAGCATATAAATCATAAATACAATTCATGCTTGTCTCCTTTCAACAGTGTTGTATTTTTAAAAATAATTGATTTTAATTGTCAAACCCCCACAATGTCAACATGTCTGCGAAAAAATAATTATTATTACAAGTAATACTTTATTAACGAGTAAATATTTCAATATTTTCATTAACATAAAATATTTACACACTTGCAAAATATTTCTACTCATAATTTTAAATGTCTTTAGTTAATTTTTTGTTTTTATTACCAAAAAAATAATGCGGAAATTTTTCATCAACACAATGGGTTGACAGTTTTCAAATTTGTTTTATATATTCTCATTTTTCTTCCAATTTCAATTTATATTTACATACTTTTCTTTTAAAAACATATTGAAAATTATTCTTTTTTAATATTGTTTGTGTTAATTATGACACATTTAATTACTTGTTAATTTATTTATTGGCCACTTAACGCGTGTGCTGTTTGTTTTACTCTCGCCAGTGATTTTCGTTTGTTTTATTGCCAAACGAATGAAAAAATAAGCAGAAAAAAATCAAGAGTGCAAGTTTATGCACGTTTAGAGGGAGGTCGAGTTATATATCGATAATTGGCTGTTTAACTGAACAGCTGTATTTTATTGTTAATGGTTTTCATTTTGTTATTAATTATTTAAAAACAAAATTTTTGTGCAATTATTTTAATATGTTTAAATAAAAAAACATTATAAGTGTTAGGAATTTATGATTTTTAAGCAATTTAGAAATTTTTAGTTTCGCTGAAGAGAAAACGTTTAAAAGAAGAAGTTGCACAGTGTCAAGTATATAGTCTAGTCTATAATATAATATATATACTATTTTACAGTCTGTTCTATAGTTTAGTCTATATAATAGTTTATAGTCTACTATTTAGTCTACAGTTTTGTCTATAGTCTAAACCATACTCTTCTCTATAGTCTAGTTTAGTATATAGTCTAGTCTATAGTCTAGTCAATACACTAGTCGATAGTCTAGTCTATAATCTTGTCCATAGGCTAGTCTATAGTCTAGTCTCTAGTCTAGTCTAGTCTAGTCTATAGTCTAGTCTATAGTCTAGTCTATAGTCTAGTCTATAGTCTAGTCTATAGTCTAGTCTATAGTCTAGTCTATAGTCTAGTCTATAGTCTAGTCTATAGTCTAGTCTATAGTCTAGTCTATAGTCTAGTCTATAGTCTAGTCTATAGTCTAGTCTATAGTCTAGTCCTATAAGTCTAGTCTATAGTCTAGTCTATAGTCTAGTCTATAGTCTAGTCTATTAGTCTATAGTCTAGATCTAGTCTAGTATCTAGTCTATAGTCTAGTCTATAGTCTAGTCTATATCTAGTCTAGTCTATAGTCTAGTCTATAGTCTAGTCTATAGTCTAGTCTATAGTCTAGTCTAGTATATAGTCTAGTCTAGTCTAGTCTATAGTCTAGTCTATAGTCAGTCTATAGTCTAGTCTATAGTCTAGTCTATAGTCTAGCTAGAGTCTAGTCTATAGTCTAGTCTATAGTCTAGTCTATAGTCTAGTCTATAGTCTAGTCTATAGTCTAGTCTATAGTCTAGTCTATAGTCTAGTCTATAGTCTAGTCTATAGTCAGTCTATAGTCTAGTCTATAGTCTAGTCTATAGTCTAGTCTATAGTCTAGTCTATAGTCTAGTATAGTCTAGTCTATAGTCTAGTCTATGGTCTAGTCTATGGTCTAGTCTATAGTCTAGTCTATAGTCTAGTCTAGTCTAGTCTATAGTCTAGTCTATAGTCTAGTCTATAGTCTAGTCTATAGTCTAGTCTGTAGTCTAGTCTATACTCTAGTCTATACTCTAGTCTATAGTCTAGTCTATAGTCTAGTCTATAGTCTAGTCTATAGTCTAGTCTATAGTCTAGTCTATAGTCTAGTCTATAGTCTAGTCTATAGTCTAGTCTATAGTCTAGTCTATAGTCTAGTCTATAGTCTAGTCTATAGTCTAGTCTATAGTCTAGTCTATAGTCTAGTCTATAGTCTAGTCTATAGTCTAGTCTAGTCTATAGTCTAGTCTATAGTCTAGTCTATAGTCTAGTCTTGAAGTTTAAATAAAAATGTTTTTCTTTTTATTTTTTTATTTATTCAAAAATTATCATTATAATTATTTTTGATTTTTATACAAATATGATATAAAAAAATCACAAAATGACCCCATGATTTATTGCATTTCAATTACCTTTGTTCGGAATTGTTTGTGATCTTTTGTCAATTTGTTTTTTTTTTTCAGAAATACAATTCATAATTTCTATTTTATATACAAGTTAAAAATATTACAAACAACATTAATCTTTATTTTGTTTGTTTTGAACATCTCCGCTTTTTGCATTTTATTTTTTTTTTTGTTTTGTACAAAAGTACACTGACAATTTCTTCACCTTGAAAAATGACACTTTTGTAAGTTCAATGTTAAAATATGTACATTTATTAAATATTTATTTTGTTTATATTAAAAAGAAATACATTGTAAAATTATATTTTAAAATGTTTTTCTTTTTTTAAAAATTTGCAACACAATGTTATCAATGAAATTTTCTTTGATGACCAAAAGGGGTGGCAGTAAAAAGCAAAAATATTGAACATTTTTGAAATATTAATTATACATTTAAAAAAGTTTTGGTTATATTAAATTTTTTAAATGTTTTGCTTTCCATTGTTATATATATTTTTACGCACTTACTTTTTTTTTCGCTTTGATAATCAAAACTTTGAAAAATCATAATTAAATACAAATATCGAAATAGATGATTAACATGTCAGCTCTTGTTGCACTTGACAATGAAAAGAAAAAAAAAAATATGTTTAAATGTGACAGATTGTAGTGGAGCATTGTGATTTTTTTGTTTCACTAAATCGTTTTGTAATGTCTAAAAAAGGTTAAACGAGTTTTGTGATTTCTAACAGTTGTCTTATGTATAAAATATAATAAATAAATATAAATAAGTGATCGGCATTTAAAGTAAACAGGGGCTGAGAGTAATATTAATATAGAATAGACAGAGAGATAAATAGATAGATAGATAAATAGATAGATAGATAGATAGATAGATAGATAGATAGATAGATAGATAGATAGATAGATAGATAGATAGATAGATAGATAGATAGATAGATAGATAGATAGATAGATAGATAGATAGATAGATAGATAGATAGATAGATAGATAGATAGATAGATAGATAGATAGATAGATAGATAGATAGATAGATAGATAGATAGATAGATAGATAGATAGATAGAGATAGAGATAGATAGATAGATAGATAGATCTATCGACTAATCGTTGGAATAATTTAGAAATTTTCGCGGCTTATAGTCTATTCTATAGTCTAGTCTATAATATAGTCTACAGTCTACTCTATGGTGTAGTCTATAGTCTAGTGTATATTCTAGTCTTTGGTATAGTTTATATTCTATTCTTTGGTCAAGTCTATATTCTAGTATTTGGTCTATAGCCTAGTATAGAGTCTATAGTCTAGTCTATATTCTATTCTCTGGTCTAGTCTATATTCTAGTCTAGTTGATAGTCTAGTCTATAGTCTAGTCTATAGTCTAGTCTATGGTCTAGTCTATAGTCTATAGTTAGTCTATAGTCTAGTCTATAGTCTAGTCTATAGTCTAGTCTATAGTCTAGTCTATAGTCTAGTCTATAGTCTAGTCTATAGTCTAGTCTATAGTCTAGTCTATAGTCTAGTCTATAGTCTAGTCTATAGTCTAGTCTATAGTCTAGTCTAGTCTATAGTCTAGTCTATAGTCTAGTCTATAGTCTAGTCTATAGTCTAGTCTATAGTCTAGTCTATAGTCTAGTCTATAGTCTAGTCTATAGTCTAGTCTATAGTCTAGTCTATAGTCTAGTCTATAGTCTAGTCTATAGTCTAGTCTATAGTCTAGTCTATAGTCTAGTCTATAGTCTAGTCTATAGTCTAGTCTATAGTCTAGTCTATAGTCTAGTCTATAGTCTAGTCTATAGTCTAGTCTATAGTCTAGTCTATAGTCTAGTCTATAGTCTAGTCTATAGTCTAGTCTATAGTCTAGTCTATAGTCTAGTCTATAGTCAGTCTATAGTCTAGTCTATAGTCTAGTCTATAGTCTAGTCTATAGTCTAGTCTATAGTCTAGTCTATAGTCTAGTCTATAGTCTAGTCTATAGTCTAGTCTGTAGTCTAGTCTATAGTCTAGTCTATAGTCTAGTCTATAGTCTAGTCTATAGTCTAGTCTATAGTCTAGTCTATAGTCTAGTCTGTAGTCTAGTCTGTAGTCTAGTCTATAGTCTAGTCTATAGTCTAGTCTATAGTTTAGTCTATAGTCTAGTCTATAGTCTAGTCTATAGTCTAGTCTATAGTCTAGTCTATAGTCTAGTCTATAGTCTAGTCAATAGTCTAGTCTATAGTCTAGTCTATAGTCTAGTCTATAGTCTAGTCTATAGTCTAGTCTATAGTCTAGTCTATAGTCTAGTCTATAGTCTAGTCTATAGTCTAGTCTATAGTCTAATCTATAGTCTAGTCTATAGTCTAGTCTATAGTCTAGTCTAGTCTAGTCTATAGCCTAGTTTATATTCTATTCTTTGGTTTAGTCTATATTCTAGTATTTGGTCTAGTATATAGTCTAGTCTATAGTCTTGTCTATAGTCTAGTAGAGAGTCTAGTTTATATTCTATTCTCTGGTCAAGTCTATAGTCATAGTCTAGTAGTCTAGTCTATAGTCTAGTCTATAGTCTAGTCTATAGTCTAGGTCTATAGTCTAGTCTATAGTCTAGTCTATAGTCTAGTCTATAGTCTAGTCTATAGTCTAGTCTATAGTCTAGTCTATAGTCTAGTCTATAGTCTAGTCTATAGTCTAGTCTAGTCTAGTCTATAGTCTAGTCTATAGTCTAGTCTATAGTCTAGTCTATAGTCTAGTCTATA
This sequence comes from Lucilia sericata, assembly GCF_015586225.1. NCBI lineage: Eukaryota > Metazoa > Arthropoda > Insecta > Diptera > Calliphoridae > Lucilia > Lucilia sericata. Next base: position 8,823 of record NW_023997309.1, on the reverse strand, counting down.
GTCTAGTCTATAGTCTAGTCTATAGTCTAGTCTATAGTCTAGTCTATAGTCTAGTCTATAGTCTAGTCTATAGTCTAGTCTATAGTCTAATCCATAGTCTAGTCTATAGTCTAGTCTATAGTCTAGTCTATAGTCTAGTCTATAGTCTAGTCTATAGTCTAGTCTATAGTCTAGTCTATAGTCTAGCCTAGTCTATAGTCTAGTCTATAGTCTAGTCTATAGTCTAGCCTAGTCTATAGTCTAGTCTATAGTCTAGTCTAGTCTATAGTCTAGCCTAGTCTATAGTCTAGTCTATAGTCTAGCCTAGTCTATAGTCTAGTCTATAGTCTAGTTTATTGTCTAGTCTGTAGTCTAGTCTATAGCTGTGTCTATGTGCTAGTCTATAGCCTACATCGACAAATCGACAAACTAATCCATTTATTATTCTATTAATTCGTCTAATATTCGGTATAATTTGGTATTTTTTCGCGTTCAATAAGTACCCAAAAACAACTACAATAGTACTAAGTTTTCCATCTCTGATATTTGCTAAATAAATTAAGAGTAAATTCACTTATAGTATGCTCTTATTAAAATATTCTTAGAAAACAGCAACGACAAGTACTACAACAACTACTTCCGCCAACACAATAATTTCCGTTTGGTATTAAAAGATCTTGTTGTTGTTTAAGTGTGGTTAGTGGTTAACAAGCGAACTAGTAAAATACGTTACATTTCAAAATTTAAAACATTTTTAACTTAAAAACATATGAATCTCTTACATTTGCTTAAATTTTTAACTTCGCAATTTCTATTAGTTTGTTTATGTTATTTCCATTTTAATTATTTTCTGTTTACATATTTTTCTACTCCAACAATTGATTTGTTTTCGATTGTGATTGCGAGCTTTATGTCAGAAAAAGCATCAGAGAGTGAGATGAAGTAAAAGAAAAAAAAAACACCAAAAGTTTGCAAACTGAAATTAGTTGTATGTTTATTTTATTGTTTTTGTTATTGTGCTTTATTGAATTAAATTTAAAAAATCTTTTGAAAAGCAAAAAAACGTCAAAAGTTTTATTCCAAAAGGCTGATTTTTGTTTTCCATGCCCATAATTTTACTTACAAAATACGCCATGAATCCGAAGGGTATATGAATGTAATAAATGAAATGTAAATATTTATTTGTATAGAAATTTTTGTGTAAAAACCCAAGAGCAATAAACTAAAAAATTAATAATTTGCAATGCTAATTTAAGCAGTTATTTACCCTTTAGTGGCGAAAGGAAATTAAAACAAGAGCTAGATTTATTCGTCCATGAGTCCATTCATCAGTCCATGGACTATTCAATAGACTCCTCAGTGAGGGTACTGTGGACTAGTTTATGTTATAGACTATTTCACACACTAATCCATAAACTATTCCACTGACCAGTCCAAAGACTTTTTCTCAGAGCAGGTAATGGACTATTCCACAGATTAGTCTGTAAACTATTTAATAGACCAGTTCATAGACTCTTCAGTTAGTTTACTGTGGACTAGTCTGTGGACCAGTCAGTAGACTAGACTGTAGACTAGTCAGTAGACTAGACTGTAGCCAGTAGACTAAACTGTAGACTTAACAGCAGACCTATCTGTGATTAGTCAGTTGACTAATCTATGGACTAACCAGTAGACTACTCTGTGGAGTAGCCAGTAGACTCGTTTGTGGACTAGTTAGTAGGCCATTCAGTAGACTAGTATGTTTAATAGTCTGTGGATTAGTCTGTGGACTAGTCTTAAGACTACTCTGTGGACCAGTCAATAATTTAGTCTGTAGACTAGTCAATAGACTAGACTGTGGACTAGTCAGTAGACTAGACTGTGGACTAGTCAGTAGACTAGACTAGACTGTCAGTAGACTAGACTGTAGACCTATCTGTGATTAGTCAGTATACTAATCTGTGGACTAACCAGTAGACTACTCCGTGGAGAAGCCAGTAGACTCGTTTATGGACTAGTTAGTAGGCCATTCAGTAGACTAGTATATTCACTAGTCTGTGGACTAGTCTGTAGACTAGTCTATGAACTAATCTTGTGGACTAGTCAGTAAACTAGTGTGTAGACTAGTTAGCAGACAATTCTGTGAACTAGTCAGTAGACTAGTCTGTGGACTATTTAGTGGATTAGTCTGTGTACTAATCTCTGAACTTGTCAATAGACTAGACTGTAGACTAGTCAATAGACTAGACTATGGACTAGTCAGTAGACTAGGCTGTTGACTAGTTAGTAGACAAGTCTCTGAACTAGCCAGTAGCCTAGTATGTGGGCTAGTCTGTAGTATAGTATGTGGATTATTCTATGGACTAGTCAGTAGACTATTCGTTAGACTAATCAGCAGACTAGTCTGTGGACTAGTCGATATGCTAGTCTGTGGACTAGTCTGTAGACTTGTCTATGAACTAGTCTGTGGACTATTCAGTAGACTCGTCTATAGACTAGTCAATATACTAGTCTGTGGACTAGTCTGTAGACTTGTCTATGGACTAGTCTGTAGACTTGTCTATGGACTAGTCTGTAGACTTGTCTATGGACTAGTCTGTAGACTTGTCTATGGACTAGTCTGTAGACTTGTCTATGGACTAGTCTGTAGACTTGTCTATGGACTAGTCTGTAGACTTGTCTATGGACTAGTCTGTAGACTTGTCTATGGGCTAGTCAGTAGGCCAAACAGTATACTAGTCTGTGGACTAGTCAGTATACTAGTTTGAGGACTAGTCAGTCAGTAGACTATTCAGTAGACTCGTCTGTGGTCTAGTGAATATACTAGTCTGTGGACTAATCTGTAGACTTGTCTATGGACTAGTCAGTAGTCCAAACAATGTACTAGTCTATGGACTAGTCAGTATACTAGTCTGTAGACTAGTCAGTATACTAGTTTGAGGACTAGTCAGTATACTAGTTTGAGGACTAGTCAGTACGCCAGTCAGTAGATTAATTTGTGAATTAGTCAGTAGACTGTTATGTCGTAGTACTTACGCTCCTGGCAAATAGTAAATGAGTTTATTTTCCTATCTTTTTTGATCATAACCATATAATTTCCTATATAATTCAGATTTACCGTTAGGTGGGAATTTAAACTGCAGAATAATTTGCCATAATACTCTTGTAGATTGAAATCGCAAAAAAATATATAGAAAAAGAAACATAAATAAATGTTTCATTTTCATTATTTATTTTTCTATTTTATATATTTTTTTTCTATTTCTATGGTTTATTTGTGTTGGCGTTAAATTCAAAAGAATTTTTTTTTTTATCTTTTATTTTCATTTGGCTGCAACAACTAACTATACAAATCATAATAATTATTTGAAAATCTACTCTAATACCAGAAAAATAATATATAAAAAGAAATACTTTGATAAATATTTAAAGACAATTAAATTTGCTACTAGTCAGACAGTTCCACAGGCAAACTGTTTAATATTAGAGACAACTTGTTAATGAAAAAACATTTTAGATAAACATTCTACCATTAGAGGAAATTTAACAATTCCTTAGCCTTTAGTTTCTCCCTCCACAAAGACCTTCATATATAAATATTATAAAACGTATATTAAGCTAAATATTCATATCTGCGGTTAGATTTATAACCTTATTCAACAATATTAATCATACGCCACCTAAACCTTTAATATTTTAAATGAAATTAAATATATTTTATCGCATTGTTTTACACAATTTAAATTTAATTGTCAAATAAATAAAACCACAAAAAATATAGTGAAATAAAGCAAAACAGAATGACAAATATTAAACGTGACTTTAAGGCAAAACAAACCAAAATATTGTTTTGAAATGTAACCTTTTGTTAGAGTAATAAAATATATTTAACATCCGGTTTATTACCTAAAAAATTGTAATTAATACAAGTTCTAAGCATTACTCACTTAGAAAATATTTTAATATTTTTGTTTTATATAAATAAGTAAAAATATTGAAATGATGAGTAAAACGAAACTGAGATTTATAATTTCTTTTTTTAAATTAGTGTTTTAAATTTCCCGTTTTTTCTTCAATCCCGCTCTTTGGATAAAGTTTTCCCAGAGGAATTCTAAAGAAAGTAGTTTTTCTATAAATATTAGAATATAATTAAAGTAAAAATGAAAATTTACGCAATTCCCTACTTTGATCTGTCTTTAGTCCAGATTATAGAACCAAACTGAGTCCTGGAGTCCAAAGTATAAAACAGCTCATACAATAGACTTTAACCCTTTCAGGGTCAAAAATAATTTATGTCTAGAAAAAAACTTGAAAACTTGTATTTAAGATAATTTGAGTATGCTGAATCCGGGAAAAATAATATTTTTTGAATTTGAGTTTTCCCTAGTGAGTTATAGAAGGTCAAAGTTAAATGTCGAATATATTCGACATTCGAAAAACAGTATCCAAAAAGTACCACAAATATTTTTTATGATTTTTTTTTTTTTTTTTGTAAAATGTCTTCTAAACTTCTTTCAATACAATACAATTGAAATCTGCATAGTCCGTTCTCCTAAAATACAAATTTTTTGGCCATTAAATGAAGCTGTTTTTTAAACGTTGTTAAAAAGCACTTTTTAAAAAGTAGTCATAAGTGACAATTTCTTAAAATCTCATTTTTAAATACTTTTCAAATACGGAAGATCTTTCAAAATCTCAATTATAAATATAACAAAGTCTTCATTTTCATCTAAAAGAAAAAAATTAAAACTAAAGCTAAATATTATACCCAAAAAATGCTTAAAAACAGAGTCTATTGTAATGTCGAATATATTCGACAAAACCACGGAAAGGGTTAAACCAGTCTTTAGTAGAGACTATAGATTAGTCTATAATCCAGACTATAGATCAGTCTTTATTAAAGACTATAGATCAGTCTTTAGTACAGACTATAGATGAGTCTATAGTCCAGATTATAGATCAGTCTATAGTCCAGGCTATAGTCTAGACTATAGATCAGTCTATAGTCCAGAGTATAGATCAGTCTATAGTCCAGACTATATATCAGTATATAGTCCAGACTATAGATCAGACAAAAGAGCAGTCTATAGTCCAGACGATAGATCAGCTTAGTGTACAGACTACAGAACAGTCCATAGCAAAGAGTGCAGATCAGTCTATAGTCCAGACTATAGATCAACCTATATTCCTGACTACAGATCAGTCTATAGTCTTGTCTATAGATCAGTCTATAGTCCTGATTATAGATCAGTTTATAGTCCTGACTATAGATCAGTCTATAGTCCTGACTATAGATCAGTTTATAGTCCTGACTATAGATCAGTTTATGGTCCTGACTATAGATCAGTCTATAGTCCTGACTATAGATCAGTCTACAGTTCTGACTATAGATCAGTCTATAGTCCTGATTATAGATCAGTCTATAGTCCTGACAATAGATCAGTTTATAGTCCTGACTATAGATCAGTCATAGTCTTGTCTATAGATCAGTCTATAGTCCTGATTATAGATCAGATTATAGTCCTGACTATAGATCAGTCTATACTCCTGACTATAGATCAGTCTATAGTCCTGACTATAGATCAGTTTATAGTCCTGACTATAAATCAGTCTATAGTCCTGACTATAGATCAGTCTATAGTCCTGATTATAGATCAGTCTATAGTCCTGACAATAGATCAGTTTATAGTCCTGACTATAGATCAGTCATAGTCTTGTCTATAGATCAGTCTATAGTCCTGATTATAGATCAGATTATAGTCCTGACTATAGATCAGTCTATAGTCCTGACTATAGATCAATCTATAGTCCTGACTATAGATCAGTTTATAGTCCTGACTATAAATCAGTCTATAGTCCTGGCTATAGATCAGTTTATAGTCCTGACTATAGATCAGTCTATAGTCCTGATTATAGATCAGTATATAGTCCTGACTATAGATCAACCTATAGTCCTGATTATAGATCAGTCTATAGTCCTGATTATAGATCAGTTTATAGTCCTGACTATAGATCAGTCTATAGTCCTGACTATAGATCAGTTTATAGTCCTGACTATAGATCAGTCTATAGTCTTGTCTATAGATCAGTCTATAGTCCTGATTATAGATCAGTTTATAGTCCTGACTATAGATCAGTCTATAGTCCTGACTATAGATCAGTCTATAGTCCTGATTATAGATCAGTCTATAGTCCTGACTATAGATCAGTCTATAGTTCAGACTATAGAACAGTCTATATTCCAGACTTAGATCAGTATATAATCCAGACTATAGATCAGGCTATAGTCCAGGCTATAGATCAGTCTATAGTCCAGACTATAGATCAGTCTAAAGTCCAGACTATAGATCAGTCTTTAGTCCAGACTATTGATCAGTCTATAGTCTTGACTATAGACCAGTCTAAAGTCCAGACTATTGATCAGTCTATAGTCCAGACTATAAATCAGCCTATAGTCCACACTATTGATCAGTCTATAGTCTTGACTATAGACCAGTCTATAGTCTTGACTATAGACCAGTCTATAGTCTTGACTATAGACCAGTCTATAGTCTTGACTATAGACCAGTCTATAGTCTTGACTATAGACCAGTCTATAGTCTTGACTATAGACCAGTCTATAGTCTGATATAGACCGTCTATAGTCTGACTATAGACCAGTCTATAGTCTTGACTATAGACCAGTCTATAGTCTTGACTATAGACCAGTCTATAGTCTTGACTATAGACCAGTCTATAGTCTTGACTATAGACCAGTCTATAGTCTTGACTATAGACCAGTCTATAGTCTTGACTATAGACCAGTCTATAGTCTTGACTATAGACCAGTCTATAGTCTTGACTATAGACCAGTCTATAGTCTTGACTATAGACCAGTCTATAGTCTTGACTATAGACCAGTCTATAGTCTTGACTATAGACCAGTCTATAGTCTTGACTATAGACCAGTCTATAGTCTTGACTATAGACCAGTCTATAGTCTTGACTATAGACCAGTCTATAGTCTTGACTATAGACCAGTCTATAGTCTTGACTATAGACCAGTCTATAGTCTTGACTATAGACCAGTCTATAGTCTTGACTATAGACCAGTCTATAGTCTTGACTATAGGACCAGTCTATAGTCTTGACTATAGACCAGTCTATAGTCTGACTATAGACCAGTCTATAGTCTTGACTATAGACCAGTCTATAGTCTTGACTATAGACCAGTCTATAGTCTTGACTATAGACCAGTCTATAGTCTTGACTATAGACCAGTCTATAGTCTTGACTATAGACCAGTCTATAGTCTTGACTATAGACCAGTCTATAGTCTTGACTATAGACCAGTCTATAGTCTTGACTATAGACCAGTCTATAGTCTGACTAGGACCAGTTAGCATAGACCAGTTTCTCGTCCAGACTATTGATCAGTCTATAGTCCGACTATAGATCAGTCTATAGTCCAGATATTGATCCAGTCTATAGTGCAGACTATAGATCAGTCTATGTCCAGACTATTGATCAGTCTATAGTCCAGACTATAGATCAGTCTATAGCCAGACTATTGATCAGTCTATATTCCAGGACTATAGACCAGTCTGTAGTCCAGATAATAGATCAGTCTATAGTCCAGGACTATAGGTCAGTCTTTAGGTCAGTATATAGTATAGACCATATAGCAGTCTATAGTCCAGACTATAGATCAGTCTATATTCCAGACTATAGATCAGTCTATAGTCCAAGACTATAGATCAGTCTTAGTCCAGACTATAGATCAGTCTATAGTCAGACTATAGAGGTCCATATCAGACTATAGACTGGTCTATAGTCAAGACATAGATTATAGTCAAGACTATAGAGTCTATAGTCCAGACTATAGATGGTCTATAGTCAGACTATAGATGGTCTATAGTCAAGACTATAGACTGGTTATAGTCAGACTATAGACTGGTCTATAGTCAAGACTATAGACTGGTCTATAGTCAAGACTATAGACTGGTCTATAGTCAAGACTATAGACTGGTCTATAGTCAAGACTATAGACTGGTCTATAGTCAAGACTATAGACTGGTCTATAGTCAAGACTATAGACTGGTCTATAGTCAAGACTATAGACTGGTCTATAGTCAAGACTATAGACTGGTCTATAGTCAAGACTATAGACTGGTCTATAGTCAAGACTATAGACTGGTCTATAGTCAAGACATAGACTGGTCTATAGTCAAGACTATAGACTGGTCTATAGTCAAGACTATAGACTGGTCTATAGTCAAGACTATAGACTGGTCTATAGTCAAGACTATAGACTGGTCTATAGTCAAGACTAAGACTGGTCTATAGTCAAGACTATAGACTGGTCTATAGTCAAGACTATAGACTGGTCTATAGTCAAGACTATAGACTGATCAATAGTGTGGACTATAGGATTTATAGTCTGGACTATAGACTGATCAATAGTCTGGACTTAGACTGGTCTATAGTCAAGACTATAGACTGATCAATAGTCTGGACTAAAGACTGATCTATAGTCTGGACTTTAGACTGATCTATAGTCTGGACTATAGACTGATCTATAGCCTGGACTATAGCCTGATCTATAGTCTGGATTATATACTGATCTAAGTCTGGAATATAGACGTTCTATAGTCTGAACTATAGACTGATCTATAGTCAGGACTATAGACTGATCTATAATCAGGACTATAGACTGATCTATAGTCAGGACTATAGACTGATCTATAGTCAGGACTATAAACTGATCTATAATCAGGACTATAGACTGATCTATAGACAAGACTATAGACTGATCTATAGTCAGGACTATAAACTGATCTATAGTCAGGACTATAGACTGATCTATAGTCAGGACTATAAACTGAT